>NC_077231.1:132620740-132923995 GCF_027887165.1 Monodelphis domestica | reverse complement strand
TTCCTTCCCTTTTTAGTCAGAAATCTGAGTGAGATGGGAAGGCTCTCTGTGTATGAAGTTAAGGAGCAAGGATTTTGCTCTCAAATCTCCACAGCTTCTGCTGTTTGCTGCCCTTCTCTGTGCTATCTTACCATGAGTGCCCACGGTCTGTGCTCTTCAGCCCACTGGGGTTTCAGGTGTAGCTGCTCTTAGGGGTGGATCCTCAGTATTTTTAGTCAGCTCTCAAGGACCTAGAGGTGCCCCTTGCTCACTCTAGAGGTGCCCCCTCATTCACTCACTGATTCTGGAGTGTGCTGGCTCTGACTCTGGTTCCATAGGTGGAGTGGAGGAGGGTAGATCAGCTTGCATTTTGGTGGGAGCTTTTTCACCCCCTTATAGTGTGGAAATGCCCACATCCCACATACCTTCAATGCTGTGCCCTACTGTAGAGACCCTTCATTCTTATGAATTTTTTTGGTCTTTTGGTCTTTTTATGTGTGTTTTTTTTTGGTCTTTTGAGGTAGTCTATACCAGTGGATGCTGAGGAGAGGACAAGTCTTGCACCTAGACTGCCCGCCATATTTACCTGGAAGTTCCCTGGGAATTTTTATATGGCTGCACAAGAAAGAAGTTTACCGAAAGAGGTAAAGATATCTACCTATCCATTCATCTTTCTATATTATCTATCATTATACATATATCTCTTTCTCTCATCACGCAACAACAATAATAACAAAGAGATGATAAGGATACTTTCCAGGCATAGAGCATGGCATGAATAAAAGCAAAGAACTAGGAAAGGATAGTCTAGGGGAGAATGAAGAAAGGTTAGTTTAATTAGAATATCAGGTAAGAGATGGGGAGCAGGTGAGATGAGACTACAAGTAATTGAAATTGTCAGTTTGTGGAAGGCTTTGAATGTCAAGCTAATAGTGAAGTGTTTTGCATGACTTCATATGTATAACTAGTATTTTTTAATAGGTGGAGGAGGAAATGGAAGAAGGAAGAGAATTTGGAAATGAAAATAAAAGAAAAGAATGTCAAGGACTTTATTCAGTAAGTAATATGGAATCGGTGAAGAGTTTTGAGTGAGATGGAATAACAGAGTGTGATAGTATGAATAATATTTTTTAGAAAGCCCAATTTGGTAGAATTCTGTAGGGTAATTTAGAGACTTAAGGAAGGATTGCTAATTAGCTCAAAAATTGGCCCCAAAATAAGGACTATGTTTGCTACAAATTAATTAATTTCTATGGTTCTGTATTTATTTACTCTTCCCTTTGATTCTTATGTTACATTAAAATTTTAAAATAATGCTTATTTTAATCATCAAAATGGGAAATTAAATTATTAATTAACCTTTAAAGTTTCTGGTACAAGGATTCTAATTTTCCTAAGAATTTTATTTTGCAAGAAAAATAATAACATTCTTATATCTTTAATTATTTTCAGTACTTTATATTAATACTTATTTATATTTAAGATTACTGAATTTAATAGTGCTAAGAATTTTATACAATTTAACTCCATTAAACAATTTAATATTAACAATTAAAATACAACTATAATATTCTTAGTCTTATTCATTACCAAAATAAGTCATTTTACACATTACAAAAATATAATCATGAAATACCTTGAGAATTAAGAGCCATATTTGTTAGGGTCATACTCAATATCATGTCACAGGTATATAAAGTATTTCCCCCTATTAGAACATTATAACTAGAATTGTACATAATATTCCACTGGCCTAAGAGTTCAAATGTTTCTGGTGGTGCTTAAATTATTCATGGAAAATGCTTCCACACTAAGAAGGTAGCATTAACATCCTGGGAAAATTGTTTAAGCTTTCTTGGTAACATTTAATTTATTTGTAAAATTATGGCTTTGGATTAGTTGGCTTCTAACATTTTCCTTCCTTTCTTATTATCTCATTATCCATATAGGAAAAATCAAATGGATGAATGAAAGGTGAGTATTGCCCAGATTTTGATTTTCTATTATATGGCTAGTACCTCATATCAGTATGCTGTTATATCTGATTTGGACTGGCATTGCAGATGGACAGCTAACTGGGTTCAGGAATAAAATAGAAAAAGGAGAGTGGATTGAGTTGAGTTTAGGAAATTTTTCTATACTTTCAACATTCTCCAGTTTTTCAATGGCACAAAATTCCATCTGTTTAAGAAATGCACCTAGTCTAGCCATGTTTCATTCCTCTCTGGAATGACTCTAGACATTCTCTACCATGCTCAGCAGCTCCTTTGTGCAGAAAATTTACTTTTACTTACCCTAGACTTCTTACATTGGAAGTCTATCCCATCCCTGAGCCCTTTCCTCTGACTGACTGGTTTTCCCTGAACCTCCATTTTGAGGAAAGCAATGAGGCCAGCTAGGACTTTTTGCCTCTCTGGTGTTCAGTCTAGACTCTGAATTTTCTCTACTAAACTTTCCTTGTTTTCTTTCCCATCTCCTTTCAGCCCCCACCCCCATGAGAATGTAAATTCCTTGAGGAGAGGGATTTGCTGCTCATATTCCCAAATCTTAATACAATGCAAGAAAAATAGTAACTACTTAATAAGTACTTTATGACCTCTTTTTAGCACAAATGTTCTGGTGATATTGTATCGCTGCAAATATTAGAACACTGCATTTCTTACTCTGTTGCTATCTCCTTAAGAATTCCCTTTCCACCCAGAGGGTTCCCATTGTCCCAAATGGAACCTACCTCTCTTTGACCACAATTTCTGGAAAATCTTCCCCACACTACACATTTCTCTCTGGTTTCCAGACATCTTCTCAAAAAGTCACTTTGCCTCCTGTGGATATTCTTTCCTTTCTACCAAGTTCTGAAACTCTCATTATCATCTTCTTTATTATTATCTCAATGTAACACATTAAATACCAATATTTAAAGTCTCTTACTATTATAATACTATAATTATCTTGTTCAATCTGTCATGTATGACTCTTTATGACCCTGTGGGTGAGTGCATATTTATGAAATTATAGGTCCTTTGAAACTTGGAAATATTAAAGTATTCCTTCCTGTACCCATTTTCTTCTCTCTTGTTTACTTTTTGAGATGTAGCATGTGCTTAGAATGCAGGATTTGGATTTCAGATATAATTAAGTTAAAATAATTGTTATGGTATCACCTGGGTAACTCTGGGCAAGCCACTTAACCTCCTTGAACTTCAATTTATTCATCGGTAATGTGATCATTCATTCTGTTTGTCATCACTGAAAATTTCAGAGAAAATCCAGCCTAACTTGTACCCAATTAAGAACCTCTTCAAGACTCATGATGGCACATTATGCTCCCTTTCTGACCTACAGGCCAGCAGCAAAACCCAACCCCTACATTCCAGCTCCTCCCTTCTTTTCAGTGCCATAGACACCCCGGCTGGAGGTCATGGAAGGTAACTAGTGCTGTGGCAGCCCATCATGATTAGAAATTTCTTGGGGTCCGAAACAATAAGCCAGTTCCAGAGCAACAATTCTATAGCATTGATCCTCTAGCACCCAGAACTGCCAGTGCCAGCCCAGAGAACTGAGGAATAGAGGGAACAAGATAGGACACCATACATATGGGATGTGGAGTGGGGGACCTCTGCAACACTCCACCAAGCCTGAGAGAAAGAGCTAAGCATCTAGGTGGGACCAGTTCTGGCCACCAAAAAGTCACTTAGTCAGAGACTTCCTTTAGTGAACCATGAACTGCTCAGTATGGGATGAAGCTGAAATACTTTGAGGTATAGTTCCTAAGGAATGTACTGTCTGATGGAATGGAGTCAGAAAGTGAACAAAACAGGAAAATTGGGGGGGGGGGGGAGAGACTACCAAAACAACCAAAGATCTCTGAAAGAAGAAAACTCAGAGACCCAGAACATAAGCAGATAAAATCATAGGGAAAACATTGACAACAGAAGGAAATACAGTTCCTGGATCTAATAAACTAGTTCAGTCATCTGTGAATAAATCCTGCAAAACAGAAGAGAGCTGTCCAACTTGATGAGATAGAAAATGTGGAATATGAAGAGAACATGGAACTACAATTTACTATTCCTTTGTGGTTTAGAATAGAAATGAGAATTATAAGAACAGAACTTATGGCCTGAGCAGCAAAAATAATGGAAAGAATAGAAAAGTTGGAATCTGCAATGGCAAGCTTCATCAACAAAACAAAAGAGAGAACAATAGCTTGGGAAAAGAAATATAGAGATGTGAAGGACAATTTATAAGAAGAGAAATAAAAGCAATTAACATTAAATAAAATATGCTTACTATGCAAGCAAAACATACTGATCTCAAAGACAAGATGTAAAAAAAAATTCTAAGAATAATAAGTTTCCCAGCAGAACAGGAAAGGGCAAAAAACCTTAACATCATAAAGTAGGAAATAATAGAAGAGGACTGACCATAACTTATAGACATCAAAAATTAAATACACATTGAAAAAAATTCATAAATCACCTCCAAAAGAACATGAACTTAAGACACACTGGTTTTAATAATTCAGTTCAGAAACATGTTCTTGAAGCAATTGGGAGAAAAACCTTGAAATACAAAGCAAAGGAAACTTAATTAACTCAAGGCTATTCTGAACTGACCAGAAAACATAGGTACAAATGAAATGTAATCGTAAGAGCAATGGAGCTCAAGATATAGCCCAACTTTACGTATGCTGCAAATCCAAACATAACCATAAATAATAATGAGGAATGCTCAATACTAAACATTTGAAACTATTTTTACTAAATAAAATTAGAATGAAAATGATTATTTGCTTCTTGAACACCCCAAACACCAGAAATACAGAAGGAGTAAATAAATGCAGCAGCCGAAGATAGTAACAGCAATAGATTGATGACAGAAAGACAAGAGGCTTTTTAAAGGAATATAGGGAGACAGTGAAGTCAGAAATCCAGCATAGGTAATAATGAAGGAAATTATGGACAGAATCTGGAGACACCCTTACTAAAGGTAAATCAATTTTCTTTTTCTTCTTTTTTTGGTGGGAATGTATTAAAACATGAGAAGGTACATAAAAGTGGGGAAGGGGAGGAGATCAGGAGGCTAAAGAGGAATGTATGATGTGCCCAAGTCAAGTTGAATGTTAGCAATGAGGGAAAGGTGATCTCTGTGATTTCAATAAGAGAAAAGTCTACAGGGAGAAGAGGAGGAGGAGGAGGAAGAGGAGGAGGAGGAAGAGAAAGAAGAGAAAGAGGAGGAGGAGGTGGTGATAGTGGTGGTGGTGGTGATGGTAGAGGAAAGGATTGAAAAGACAGGGAAAGGAAGGAGTCTTTGCTTTTGGGGTGAGAAGGGGTTCCATTGATGAATGCTGTTATGGGTGAAGAGAGATGGTCTGTGAAAGGTCTGGGTGTGATCCTGGAGGATTTGGTACTTGAAAAGTCCACCCCTTGGGAGAAAGAGAATTGGAACCCCTTGAGGTAACTGGCACCTGAAGGACTGGGAGGGCAATAGCCTATGGAGGAGATTTTGAGGGAGTGGGAGGAAAAAAGGTAATTGAAGAAAGATATAGACCAATGGTAGGCTGTATAATTAGGGACATGGTAGAGGAAAGGCCTTATCTCGGAACATATTCTCTGACACCTGAAATAACTGACATTGTTCTGGGACTGAGGCACACTGGAAAGGGGGAATCTACCTGACAAGTTCTACAAGACAGTGGTAGAAACTTCCTAGAATGGATGTCTTGAACCTTTTGATTACATGAGAAATGCAGAGAACTGAGACTAGATCATTAGGGTCATGAATTAGAAAATGAGAGTATAGAGTAAACAGGAAGAGAGATATATAATGAAGGGAATCAGAGAAATCCTTTTTGGAAAAGTATGCAAAAATTAACAAATAGGCCTAGTTTGAGGAGAGGAGAGGAAAGGAGTAACTACTTGACTCTTTTTGTAACAGGGTTTTTATTTTTATTTATTTATTTATTTTGCTTTCTCATTGGAGCCAGAGGAATACAAATACAAAGGAAAGGAAATTTAAATAACTCAAGGTTATGCACCCACAAGAAAACATAGAATAATGTGATCCTAAGAGCAAGGAAACTCGGGGAAGGAGAAAAAGTGAATCTTACTTGAAAATAACATATTTTTAAAAGACTCCCAACTACATTATATCTAATAAGTATGAATATAACTCCTCCTTTTATATCGCCATTAAAGAATAACCCCACTACTTCCAAAGGTGACTCATTCCACTTCTGGATAATTCCAATTGTTGGGAAAATTTTCTGTCGATAAAAACTAAATTTGATTCTTTGAAATTTCCTTCCATTACTTCCCCACTTGAACGTTGGACATCACCCTTGGGAAGCTAGGATATGATAGGCCTCCATATCACTTCCCACCTAATTCCAAACCATATTGCTTTATCTATATCCCCTCTCCTTTTCTTTCATCCCTTCATATGTCATCTTCCCCTTCCTTGAGAGCAAAGACTGACTTGTATTTGTAACTCAATAAATCTCTCTGTTTCTGTTTCTGTCTCGGTCTCTGTCTCTCTGTCTCTGTGTCTGTGTCTTTCTGTCTGTCTCTCTCTCTCTCTTCCCCATCTCAGTCCTCTCTTTCCTTCCCCCCCCCACTCTCTTTCATTCATGTCTATCTTTCTTCCATGCAGCTAGCTACCTACCTTTCTTGTGACCTAGCCACCTAATTCTACCATCTGGTGACAAGCAGAACAAATCCAACTTTTCTTTCACATGAAAATTCTCCAAATTCTTGTAGTCATCATGTTTTTCTCAAGTTGTCACATTTCCAACTTAAAAAACCTCCAGTTCCTTCGGGCAATAATTTTTTTTTTACTTCTCTAAGACTCAATTTCTTCACTTATAACACAAGAATAATAAAGCTTGCCTTATTCATCTCACAAAGTTGGAATAAGAATTAAATGAGATACTACTGGAGAAAATGCTTTGAAAATTATAAAATGTTATATAAAAATAAGGCACTATTTGAAATGAATGATTTCCTTTAATGATACATTACTATTTCAGGGTACAATAAATTGCATTTCTCATTTCTTGTGCTCTTTAGTTCCAGCCAATTTTTATTTCACTTCTCATAGCAATAAACATTTATAACCGAGGATAGTGTTGGTAGTAAACTAAGGGAGAACTCTGGTGAATGATTACCCAACTCTAATGATAGTAGAAAGAGCACTAAATGTGGCATTGGAAGACCAAAGTTTGAATTTCAATTCTGCTTTTAACTACCAAATGACTGTGGGAAAATTAGTTAATCTCATTGGGCCTCAGTTTCTTCACCCATGTAACCAATGTTTCAGAACAAATTCTAATTCATTTATACTCAGATTTCATAGCTAGGAACTTTTCATTAATAATCACTTCTCTGGCTTTTTTCTTTTTGCCCTCACTCTGATAATTATGGGAACATTTTTAAATATTTTGTTTTTATTATCCATAATTGACCTTTTCATTGTCTCTTTTCGCCCTCCAATCCCAATAAAGACCATAAGAAAAGTAAAACTTATTAGAAACATGTATAGACAATTAAAATATATTTCCACTTTTGCCATTTCCAAAAAAAAAAATATATATATATATGTCTCATACTCTCTTCTAAGTCATTAACCTTTCTCTCTGGAATCTGGTAGTCATTCTACTGTTAAGAGTTCAGCATTATAATATTCCATCACATTTATATACTATAGCTTGTTCATCCATTCCTTACTTTATAGGCAGTCCCTAAGATGTCCATTCTCTCCAATTTCTCCATTAAGTGAAATATATGTCCTTACCCAACTGTGTGTGAGTGTATTCTTCTCTCCTTTGACCAGTTCAGATGATAGAGAAGTTTAAGTGTCACCCATTCCACCCACCTTTCCACTTTTTTGATATAGTTTTCTACTTGTGCACACCCATTTTCTCCAACTTTCCTCTACTCTTTGCCCCCTTAATCTATTCTTCTTCCTCATTCTTTTTTTTGATCATCAAAGCAATAAAACCACCCCCAGACTCTCTGTCTTGCTAGATTTCTTCAACACTTGATAATTATAGCTTTCTAGGGGACACATGCATCATCTCCTTGTATTTAAATGTGAACAACTTATTGTTATTTAGTCTTTTATCATTGTTTAATTGTGTTTATCTTTTTATGTTTCTATTAACGTCTATATTTGTATTTCATATTTTCTATGAGGTTTGTGTAGTCTTTCCATAAGAAATTCCTGGAAGTCCTCAATTTCCTTAAAATGTGTTTTTTCCATGTTTGAGTAGGATCAGTTTCTTATGGGTAAGTTATTCTTGTTTGCAAGCCTATATTTTTTTCTTCTCTAATATATTCTAAGCTTTCCGCTCTTTTATAATGGTAACTACTGCATCTTGTGTGATTTTGACTTTGGTTCTGGGGTATTTCAGTTCTTTCTTTCACTGGGCTTGCAGCATTTTTTTTTCTTTTTGACTTGGTAACTGTTGGTTATAATCCTCCTAGAAGTTTCCATGTTGGAATTTATTTCAGGAGGTGATAAGTGATTCCTCCACACACACACACACACATTTTCTCTGGTTTTAAGAGATTTGTATAGTTGTTTTATTTGAAATACAATGTGTAGGCCTTTTTGGGGGGAAGGAGAAATCATAGTTTTCAAGTTGTTCAAGGATTATTAAACTATTTCTCCTCCATTTGCTTTCCAGGTCAATTGTTTTTGCTATGAGATGTTTTGTGCTCTTCCTTTCTTTTTCAGACTTCTAACCAATATTTTGGGGTTATCTTATGGAATCAGCTTATATTTGGGTCATTCTAATTTTTAGGGAGTTTTTTGGGTAAGGTTTTGTGCCCTCTGTACCAAACTTATATATTTCCAATTATTTCTTCCATAGGTCTCAATTCTTTTCTCATTTCCCCCTTATGTTGTCATTTGGTTCTAACCTTAAAATAAAAAACTCTTATTTCATTTCTTCTAGGAATTTCAGTTGAACTCATTCCCAAATTCTATTTTAATTTGAAAATTTTTCTTCTACATGTTTGGCGTCATTCTCTTCTTCTGGGTTGTTGTCTTGAGCCTTTCTGTCACCACCCTCTTTATAGCAGGATTTTTTTTTTTGCTTGTTTATTCTTTCAGCTGACTCCTTGACCTTGAATTTTATGTTAGGGCTGAGTTCTTCACACTTA
Source organism: Monodelphis domestica (assembly GCF_027887165.1). NCBI lineage: Eukaryota > Metazoa > Chordata > Mammalia > Didelphimorphia > Didelphidae > Monodelphis > Monodelphis domestica. Next base: position 132,914,852 of record NC_077231.1, on the reverse strand, counting down.
TAGAGACAATTTTTTGGGTAGCCTTGTGTCTTCTTAAGTTCTCTTGCTGCTTTCTTGGGAGTACTTAGTGTTATGCTATTCCAGGATCTCAGAGAGACTTTATCTGTATACCTACAAGCTTCCAATTCTCCCCAGGTAGTCTAACCTACGGTAAAGTCTTATCACAACCTTCTCTGTCTTTCAAGTCTGTGATATTTCTAGACCTAGGTTTTTGTTTGGGGATACAAACCTGTGAGCTGGAGGTTCCATTCCCTGGTTGAGGTTCCTCTAGACTACAACTGAAATCAGCCACTATCAGCTAACTGTAAAACTTTGTAGGGTTGGAGTGACAGAGCTGCAAGTTACTCTGTGGCCTTGGATTCCTGACCTAGTTATTCTGCTCAGGTCTAAGAATAGGCTGCAGGCTAGAACTGAGACCCCACTCCATGTTGTAAACCTCAAAATTTCTTAGACTTATAAATGTTGGAAATTTCACCATTGGGAAATTTCATACTTGAAAAATTTCCTATTGATAGTGGGTCTTGACTATTGGAATGTGAACCCCATTGGCATGGGAGGTTCCTTCTCCTCCCTTCTTAAGATTACTTTAGGACAGAAACCTTCTGCTGAACAATGGAAAGGACTTTGACCTATGCTTAAGCATAGAACAGGAATTTCTTTGAGTCATGATTGATTTTAGAATTGATACAATGGAGATACTTGGAATCAATCTCCACCCTACTCAGTCCTAACAGGATTGAGTAAGGGCTGCAGCCTAGATCAAAATTTAATTATTCCCTCTCTACCCTACTCAGGTTAACAGGATTTAGAAAGGGCTGTAGCAAAGGATCAAAGATTTAATTATTTGAAAATATGACCTTCAACAGACATGTGCAAAGCCAGAGACCTCTGGGCGGTCCTGGGTTAAGCTAGAGCCTCCATTGGCACAGGGAAATTGATGGACAGGTGATTGGTAGATGTGAGGACTGAGGGGAGGGAACTTGGATGGTTTCCTGAAGGATAGGGGGGTCTGAAGACGGGAGGTGGTGGAGGAGTTTGTCGGAGTGGTTGCGGTGTGCTCTGAGAAGCTTGCGCTGAAGGAAGCTGAAGGTGGGGGCCTTTGAGACTGTTTCTCCATTTTTGGTCACGTGAGTAATAGGGACTGATCTCCTTTCTTTGCCCCAGCTATCTAAGGGCTTGGGCCTTTTGGCCCAGCCTAAACAGAGGGGGTATTTAAGCCCTATTCCCTTCTCTCCCCTTTCTCTCTCCCTCTATCTCTCTATCTCTAATTCCTTTCTTCCTCCTGTTTGTAATTAAAACTCCATAAAAGGTTGACGGCTGACTTGAGTTTTCATTAAGGAATTACATAGCTGAATTCCTTGGCGACCTTAAATTAATATATATCAGTCTTTTAAAAGTGATTTCCTTGTCACAATGTTTGTGGTCACTACCACACAACTGCTTCTAAACTTGCTCCTCAGTCTTCCCTGATATACCAGAAATTGGTAGTGAGTTGTTATACAGGTCCCAATTGGCACTGATTCCTCCACCCTGCAGATTCTGTGTGGCTTTGGAATGCCTTTTTGGCCTGGTACATAGCTTTGGTCCTTTTTCGGGTCCTTCTCTGGGACATTCTGCATAGCTATTTCTATCTCAACTCATCTTCAGTGTCTACAAACTTCTCTGGTTATATCACACTGAAAACCTAGGGCAGAAAAATGGTTTACTGTGGTTGTAAAATATGATTTCCTGGGGGGCAGTTGGGTGGCTCAGTGGATTGAGAGCCAGGCATAGAGATGGGAGGTCCTAGGTTCAAATCTTGCCTCAGCCACTTCCTAGCTGTGTGACCCTGGGCAAGCCATTTGACCCCCTTTGCCTAGCCCTTACCACTCTTCTGCCTTGGAGCCAATACACAGTATTGACTCCAAGACGGAAGGTAAGGGTTTAAAAAAAAAAAAAAAATATATATATATATATATATATATATATATATATATATGATTTCCCAATTAGGATTCAGTCTGGTGTATTTTCTAGATCTTGAGGAGGGTTTGTAGTGGGGAGCTCAGCTGTATTTTTTCTGCTACGCTGCCATATTGTCATTTTGGTGCATTTTTACTGGTTTTCTCCTATGCAGGGAAAGATCTCCCTACTTACCTTCACTTCCTGGTTTCCTTCAAGTCTCAGCTAAATCCTCACCTACAGAAAGCCTTTTCTGGTCCCTGTTAATGCTAATGCCTTCCCTCTTAGAGTATTTTCTATCTATTTCATTTTTACCTTGCATAATTATCTCCCTAACTAGGATGTGAGCTCCTAGAGGACAAAGCCTGTCTTTTACATTTCTTTGTATCCCCAGGGTTCAGAATATTCAGGGTTTAATAAATGCCTGTTAAGTAACTGACTACTATGTTAAAAAAAGAAAATTGTGGAATTTATTAGATCTTTTCCTGAAGCTGAATCTCTAACCTGTCCATCAAAATGTTCTTTTACTAATTATTAAAATATATAGAAGATACTGCTTTATTCTTTGATGGATTTGTGTGCAAAAGTTCTTTTGTCCAAAATGTCTTCTTGACTGCACAGACCACCCAATTCCTACTACTAAAACAAAAACCTGAAATTCATACTAGATTGAATTATGATTTTAAAAAATCCAATGATGAACTATGGTAAGTGGCTTCTTCTATCCCAGTACTACATCAAAAGTCAACTAGAAATTCTTGGACCCATGGAAAAGGACCCACCAGCAAACCAGCACCCTTGCATAGCCCAATAATATTATAGCTTACCAGACCAAATAGAGATCATCCAGAGATATTTGTAGATTGCAAGACTCTCCATCCAAGGGGATAGCTTGTGAGAAAGGCTTCCTCAAAGACATTCTGATGGGAAGAGGATTTAGAAATACTCAGAGCAGATTCAGAAATCTCCAGTGGAGAACCTAGAAGCATAAGAGTTTTCCCATATGATCTATTAATTCCTACACAAGGGACCTAGATTGGAAAGGCCCCAATCAACTCTTGAATATTAGAGAGAATTCCTGGGCCAGGATTTGGATCACATGCAAATTCAGACTACAAGTTTTTACATTTCTTGTTCTGAGAACTCCAAAGAAATGTATTCCTTCCATAAAATCTGGATAAGAAGAATGTTATACATACATATATACATATATGTACATATATATAAATTCATTTAGAACCATTAACCTTTTAACATAGTGCTGCTTCACTTTTGTTCAGCTATTAAAAATAAAGATCATATATGGTATATATTTATACATGTGCATAAACATCCATACAGACATATTCACATAAAAGATATTATACATACTGTATAAATAGAGATTTTGAACCTTTGCCTTCATTCCCCAGAAGTCCTTAGTATTTCCCCAAATTCCCTACAATCTCTCTTGAGTTTCCACATTGGTGAGAGCACATTATTGGTATTTAACTGGCTGTAATTCCTCCCACGCTCTTTGGTGATCGCAGAAAAATTATAGGGAATTGTGGGAAATACTAAGGACTTCTGGGGAATGAAGTCAAAGGTTCAAAATCTCCATTTATGCAATAGGTTTGTGTTGCATATGTGCATATAAGTACATACATATACATTACTGTTGGTCAGTTATTCAGTTATGTTCAAATCTTCGTGACCCACTCCCTGGATTCTAATATCCATGGGATTTTCTTGGCAAAGATGCTAGAGTGGTTTACCATTCCTTTCTGAAGTGGATTAAGGCAAACAGAGCTTGTGATTGGTTAAAGATGGCACAGCTAATAAGCGTCTTGAAATAGTGTGAACTTTAAAATTACTCTACCCTAGTTAGACATACTTTAGGGGAAGATAAAGTTGTAATGTCCTGATTGAACAATGAAGGTACTTAGTTCTCACCTTATAGTGAAGCTAGAACTTTAAGCTAAGTCTATTTTTAGGTCTTAATACAAAAAGGTGTTAAGTAACTCAAAAGATATAATCAAAGAAGATGAGAACTAAAAGTATGGGCAGTCCTGGAGAAAGTCTTTGATGTGATTGGTAGATGTGAAAATTTAGAAGAGGAGACATAAGGGTGAAAGGTCTATATATTGGGGATTTTTCATCTCTCAGAACACTCTCTTTCCCCGATTGGCAGTGGAGAGTTAGCTGAGAGCAGCGTTCTGGTTCGGTGGTGAGTTTCTGGATGAATTTCCCTCCTTTATTTTTCCAACTTTATCCCCTTAGAAGCCTCTAATCTTCTTCAGAGACCTAGAGGTGGGGATTTTAAAACTCCCTCTGGCATAGGCCAGGCAGGAGAATCCTATATCCTCTTCCCTCCTTCTCCTTAATTCCCTCCCTCTATATTAATTAAATTACCATAAATTTCCAGACTGACTTGGGTATTTTATTTGGGATTTTCCCTGGCAACCAATTAACTCTAGATCTTTAAGTCACAACCCTAAAATTATCTTTACAATAGGTGGGTAGAATAAGGGGTCAAACTATAAATATATAACAAAATAACTTTTATTTTATCATTAATAATTATAATTTATAATAATAATTATAATTTTATTAAAAATTTTATTTAAACTAAAGGAAGAAGGGAAAGGGAATTAGGGAATATCTAATTTTACTCCTAAATCAGAGACTAAACCCCTAACAACTATCTATACCTATTCTAAATGAACTCCTTAATTACTATTTAAGATTAGGGAAGGATTGGTAGGAGCAAGAACAAGGGCCAAAGTAAATCTCACAAAACTGGGCCTCTTTGGGTCTAGCAAAAGTCCCAGTTGGAAGAGTAGCACTACAGGTCTACACAGGATTAGGAGGGGAGTGATGATTTAACACACACTGGCCACCAGTGTAATGTAATCACTCCTTCAAGATGGATTGATGGAAGGAAGGTCCAGTCTCCTGGCCACTTCAAAGTCTCCTTCTTCAGAGAGACCCAACTCCACTCACTCCCTGTCTTCTTCCCAGACAGCCAACTGTCAGTCTGAACTGACTCTCAGCTCCTGAGTGGAGTCCTGGAATGCTGACCTGCAGGATCTCCTGTTTTCAGCTTGCTCCTGCTAAAATCTCTTACAGCAGTCTGTGGCCAGATGGGAGCTCAGGTCTTCCCGCCTCTAGGCTTACATGCAGATACACACATAGATGACACATATACAACAAATGAAATCCATTTAGAATCAAGTGCATAGGACCAGGAGTCAGAACTTGCCTGGGATTCAGCTTCTTTGTAGTACTTGTTGTCTAACATGAAACAAGTCACTTATTAGAGCTTCAGTCTTCTCATCTGGAAAAAAAATGAGATTACACTACTTATAACTTACAGGGCTTTAAGAAACAAAGGAGATAAAGTATGCAAACACCTTGTAAAACTTACAAATTAACTCATAACAAAGTAACTGGTCACGATGCCATGTTTCTTTGAATCTTTTTGTAAGTGCCTGGTTTTAAGCACATAAATAGAAGACAATGTATGCTTATTGGATGATATATAAATGAAATGTTGTGTGCAAATATGAAAAAAAACTATTTCAAAATATAGACATAAATACATAAATCTCCATTACCGCATTAATGGCAAAGAGTAAGAGTGTGAATGAACAATACAAAACTATGGATATTCCAATACTCACAATATTTAGGTAGTAGGAATGATTGTGAAAATTGGATTTGGCTCTCCCCTGATTATAACAATGAAGGTACTTAGCTTTTCCTTTATTGTAAAGATTAAATTGTAATCCCCTGTCTATTTTTAGATTTTAATCCCCAAAGTACTTAAACCCAGTACTTAAAGTAGATCTACCCATTTTAACCACAAAAAGATGTGAACTAACCACAAAAAAGGTATGAACACCCATTTCATACATTGAGTGGAAGGTCTGTGACCCACATGTGAAAGAGTGGGCAGTCCTGGAGAGGAGTGTCTGCTGTGATTGGTAGACGTAAAATTTAGGGGAGGTGACACAAGAGAAAAAAAGGTCTTTAAAGAGTGGAAATAGAGACACAGGATGATGGATTGATCAGTCACTCAGACTTGGAGTGAAGATCAATCAGTCACTCGGAGCTGGATGGAGTGAAGAGAGACACTTGAGGTGAGACTGGAAGACAAACACTCAGACTTGGAGTGAAGACACTTGGCTGTGGAACTGGACCCCTGGAGGAGCTTGTGCAGGAGACCTCCAACTGCTTCCCTTTTAGATGGTCACTTTGGTGAGTGGAAAGACTGACTTCTTTCCTTGCCCTTTCTGGAGATGTGAACCTTCTAGAAAGGCCCATCTTCTTGAGACTCCTTTCCCCTCACTGGTGCCTTAGAATTTCTACCTGACTCAGAGGAAGCCAGAACTTTCTCCTTCTCTCTGTCTCCTTTTCTCTCTTCCTTAATATCTTCTTCTATTGTAAAATAAACTACAATAAATTCCATTTACTTGAGTAATTCATTTTGGGATTTAGTAATTAAATCTCTGATGACCACCAATTAAATAATTCAGTCCAACCATAACTAAATCTGACATGATGAAGGTAGCTCCAGTTTGGAAATGGCCATACCGCCCTAGATAATTAAAATTTGATTTCACTGGGAATTGGAATGCATTAGATGGGTTCCATGCATTTATTCATGTATATGTAAAATGAAGGGACTGATCCAAAAAAGGTCCCTTCTAGCATTAAGGTCATGATCTTTTTCCCATCTGTCTACTCATTCAAGAAACATTTTTAAACAACTTGCTGCCTGTGTGACCTTTTCCAAGTTACTTATCTCTCTGGACTCAGTTTCCTCTTCTGTGAAGTGAAGGAGTTGAAATAGATCATCTCTGAGGTAACTTCTAACCTTTAACAAAAGCCCCAACAAAGTTAAAATCCTGGAAAGGGAGAAAAATCCCATTTACTATGTGCCAGGTACTGTCTTAGGACTTTATAAATTGTATCTCATTGGATTCTCACAACACACCTGTGAGGTAGGTGCTATTATTTTCCCAATTTTATCAACGTGGAACCTGAGGCAGTCAAAATGAGACACATACCCAGACATTTGCCCAGATTTACCTGAATTTGAACTCAGATCTCCTTGACTCTAGGCTTGAATCACCTAGCTGCCTGGAAACTGTAATATTTCTGAGTATTCTCCCAGCCTCTCTTCCCACCAGCCTCTACAGGTCCACAACAGGAGCACAAACAAACTTATATTCTTGTCTCCAGGGCCCATCTTGGGATCCCTCGTGATTATTGTGATTTTGCAGGAATGCTCCATCTGCTAGCCCATGCCTGGTCTTGTCAGAAGCATCAGATACTGCTTTGTTCAGCCCCCAAGAAGGAAGGAGAATGGCTACAATCAAGGCAATGGGGATACAAGGGCACATTAATATAGTATAAAGAAAATGAAGGAAAGATAGCATTAACAGCTGAGGAGATCAGGCTAGGCTTTACAGAGGAGGCTCCTAAGATTAGACAACTGAGGCAAGAATTCCAACAGAGAAGAAAACTGAAGCTTAGGAAAGTAAAGTGATAAATTCAAACAGGGAGCATAAGCCAGAAGCAGAATTCAAACCCAGATCCTCTTACTATACCACCAGTCTAAAAGACAGAGTTTATGAAGGGGTCTAGCAGAAGCCTGGAATTGTATTTAGGTGGGAGCCAGGCTCTTTAGTGTCTTAAATGCCTGACCCCAGGGGGTTGTATTTTATTGAGAAGGAAATGGGGAGTCAGGGAAGGCTTTTGAGCAGAGGGAGGTAATTTGAGAAATGTGAATTGGGAAGATTGTTTTGGGTGTTCTGTGGAGGAAGCACTGGAGGGGGAGAGACAGCAGCTTGTTGAACATCATTTAGGAAAAGAGTGACTAATGAGCTTTAAAATTAGTCTGTGTAACTCACACAGATCGCTAGCGTTTCACCAGCATGAAATACTTGATAAAGCCATGCTGGCTCTTTGCAATCACAGCTTCCTTTAATTTGCTGCCCCCACCAGCCTAAGCGCAAACTGCCAGGAAATCATCTCCAAAACAAATCCATTTATAACCCTTCCCTGAAAAAAAATGACAGTATAACATCTCAGATTTAATCTTATCCTTCAAGGATCTGTGACTTCCCCAGTTAGAGTGAAATCTCTTTTCGCCAGAACAGAGAGATGGTTTTCATGTTTCATCATTGCTGTGGCTGGAAAAAGAAATCAGTTAATTGGTGAATAATTTACTTATAATGAATCTCTCTAAACCGAAATAGGGGCATAAACTAGATTTGTAGAAGTGAGATGTCAAAGGTTGTTGGTTACTTGATAGCCCACAGTGAGTTTAGGCCCTGCAGGTCCCTCAAAAGCCCAGAATGCTTATCTGACTCTCAGACCAGGTTTAAATAAACCAGACAGGGTTTATTTGTTATTCACTGAAGCAGGACAGGAGGATTAGGGAAGAGGAATCCCTAAATCTTAGAAATTCTAACTAAACCTCCCCCCTTTCTAAGACCCCTACAAGGGGGGTGGGGGGGTCTCCATTTCTTCTGGCTGCCCTAGCTCCATACACCCTCTGTCTAGAAATTCCCAGCTATCTAACTACCTGACCAAATAATCCTCCCAGATGTAGTTTGGTTAGATATTTACAGTTCACCAGAGTAGGTAAGTTGAACCCTTTATGAGAGGGTTCAAATCCTTATCAGGTTGGGCCCAAGATGGCTTCAGGCCTTTTCCCACAGTCAGTTTACTGGCTTGTGGGCAGAAATCTTTACAGCAATTGGGAACTCTCTCTCAAGATGCTGGAACTCCAGTAGATGATAAAGTAGATGACAACATAGATAGGATTTCTCCATTAGGACACTAGGATAGGTAGTTTCTGCTCCTCCTTGGGAAAAGGAAACCAAACCCCCTCTGGGCTCCCACAGATGTAAGCAGCAGGAAGTTGTGCTTTCAAGCTCTCCCAGAGACAGGAAACCCAAACCCCAAAGTTCTCTCTGTGTCCACTTTTTATAAAGTCCCCAGATTCCAGAATTGAGCCTGTATCGTTCCATGGCATGAACAAGGTCCCTCTTTGCAAACTTTCTCTCTGCTTTCTGTTTGCAAACCACTTCATTCCTTAACTCCTTACAGAACACAGCTAGGAGTAACTCAAGCTGAGTCACTGGCACTTTGCCCAAGCCTGGAAAATCTAGAAGTCCCAAACTGCACTGACCCAGGCTTTACTTCTGAATCTATCCATCTGGCTTCCATGAGGAAGCTGAAGCAATCTCATTAGAGGGTTCAATTTCCCTCTCCCAACCTTCAGTTCCTCCTTAAACCTTCCTATACTCTGACAACTCTTTCTGTCTGTCTCTCCCTTTTTTCTCCTTCCCTCACTCGTTCCTCCTCTCCATACACACATACAAATTCTTCCTTCCTTCCTTTCTCATTTTCTCTCCTCTCTTTCTCCCCTCTCATTCTCTCTTTATGTCTGTCTCTCATCTCTGCCTCTTTCTATGTCTTTGTCTCTCTTGTTTCTGTCTCTCACATTCTTTCTCTCACTCTGTTAGTCAATAAACATTTATTAAGCACCTACTATGTTCCAGATTTTATTCTGGCTTCTAGAGATACAAAGAAAACAAAAGACAGTTCCTGGCCTCAAGGAGTCACAATCTCATAGGATATGAGTGAAGACAATACAAAAAGAAAGCTGAGGTGGGAAAGGTATTCATTGTAGAGGTACATGATAATGTCCAATCCTAGGTTATAAATGTTTATTATTATTGTAGAGGAGGCAAATAGGGAATGAAGAGATGGCTCTGCTGGGCACTCTTTTTAACTGAAGGAAGATATGGGAAGAACTCTCCACTCACCACAGTCCACCTTCTCTTATTCCCCAATCAACATTCCATTGCCAGAGTGGTAGATATTCCTGAAGTCCTTTCAATGTGGTAGGAAATACCAAAGATTTTGTTCCATAATATGATTCAGCAGAAGTATGAGAATTCATGGTTTTTTTTTTTAAACACTTACCTTCCATCTTAGAAGCAAGGCTGTGTGTTGGTTCCAAGGCAGAAGAGTGGTAAGGGTTACCCAATGGTAAGGGTTACACAATGAGGGTCAAGTGACTTGCCTAAGGTCACACCGCTGGGAAGTGTCTGAGGCCAGATTTGAACCTAGGACCTTCCATCTCTAGGCCTGGCTCTCAATCCACTGAGCTACCCAGCTGCCCCCTGAATTCATGTTTCAGGAAAATTATGTTATACTTCATTAATATATGGCTAAAGAAGAAAGAAGATAAACACAGAAATAGGATATATCCCTTCAAGCCACCATGCTCTGAGAAAGAATCACCTTTGGTACAGCTTACTCTTCTCCATCTAAATTATTGATATACAAATAGGTGTTCTCACCATTTGAAATGTTTAGGTAAACAAGTTAAAAATATGGGTTATCTATTCTGTACATGATAGTAGGGTGTTTGTACTTTAATAATTGAATGACAGTCAAGCTAATGTTTTTTCAATGCTTTCTATTATGATTCTCCCTGTAATACTCATTTCCCTTTTGAATTAAATTTCAACTAGTTCATGCTGGAAGATAAGATGAACATTAAAAAAATAAATTGCCTCAAAACAAAGAAAAGCTAGAGGAATACATCTCACTGGGATAAGAGGAAAAAGCAGCAAAGCACACCCAGTATCTATGAGAACTGACCTATCTTGGAGCAGCCCATAACTCTGCCAATGGCAATGAAGCTGGAGAATGGGAATAAACCCATAACGAATAGCTCCACACAGGTAGAGAAGACAGGAAACCTATACTCTAACATGACATTGTAGCCCTGGGGTTTACAAGAGAGCAGAGAGGAGGAACTGGAACCACAGTGACAAATCCACTCCCCCTTTGGGGAAAGCCCCTGACTACAGGAGAGCAGAGACAGGGAACTGGAAACTACAGTGAAGCAACCTGCTCATGCCCCCATGGTGATGGAGTGCCTGGGGCAGCAGAACTCCAGGCAGGGGCCCTGTCCAGACCCGGCCACTTTTCAAGGGCAAGGAAACAGCAGGATGGGATGGGGCAGACAAGCACACAAAATAATGAGGGAACTGATAACATTGGGGCTGAATATAATAGATGAAACAGCTGCAAACCTCCCCAAATCCAGGAGGGCCACCTCCTTGACAGACACCATGAGGAACAAGGGCAGCCAGTCCTTCCCCAAATGCCAGAGAAGAGTATTCTCTAAGCTTGGAACAATGGTTCCTTTACCACAGCAACAAAGAAGAGCCTCAACAGACAGATAAGTTTAATGGGGGGTAGGGAGGAAACAACTAGAAAAACAAACAAAAGACCAAAACAAAACAAAACAAAAAAACCCAACCCTGACCATACAAAGTTACCTTAGTGAAATGGAAGACAAAAATATGAACTCAGAAGAGAACAACAGTTCCAAAAAAGAAACATGTAAAGTCTCAAAAAAAAAAAAGTGTGAAGAGATGTCAGGCCTCAAAAGGATCCCTGGAAGACTTGAAAATAAGTAAAAAACAAATAAAAATATAAAGAGAATTGACAGAAAAACTCAACAGCTGAGAAAATTTCGCTGAAGAAAATAGCTTCCTAAGCAATAGAATCAACCAAATGGAAATAGAGGCCAAAAAAAAAGAAAAAAAGAAAAAAATTTTAAGAGTAGGATTAGCCAAACGGTAATAGAAACACAAAAATTCAAGGAAGAAAATAAGTTTCTAAAATTCTGAACTGAACAGCAATAGCAGGAGGGCAGGGAGATAAAGGGAAAGGAGATAGACAAAAAAAGGAGAGTGAACTGGAGGAGGTGGTCATCAAAAACAAAGCATCTGTTAACATGGAAATGTTAAAAGGAAAGAAAGAAAAGAACAAATGGGTGGAGGGGGAATAAGATAGAGGGAAATACACCATTAGTGATCATAACTACAAAAGTGAATGGGATAAACTCACCCATAAAATGGAAAAGGATAAAGCAGTGGATTAAAAACCAGAATTCCACAACCTGAAATCTACAAGAAAGACATTTAAAATAGGGACACATACACACACGCGCGCGCGCACACACACACACACACACACACACACACACAGAATAAAAGTAAGGAGCTGAAAGAGAATTTACTATGCCTAAGCTAAACAAACAAAAAAGAAAAAGCAATCATGTTTTCACACAAAGCAAAAGTAAAAATTGATATAATCAAAAGAGATAAGGAAGAAAACTACATCATGATAAAAGGCACCATAGACAATAAAGCAATATCAATATCAAACATATATGCACCAAATGGCATAGCATCCACATTCCTAAGGGAAAAGTTACATGAGTCAAAGGAGGAAATAGATAGTAAGATGGTACTACTGGAGGACCTCAGTTTTCCCCCTCAGAAGTAAATAAATCTAACCAAAAAATAAGAGAAAAATTAAGTGGATAAATAGAACTTCAGGAAATCTGGATATGATAGACTTCTAGAGAAAACTGAATGGGAATAGAAAGGAATATACCTTTTCCTCACTAGTTCATGGCACCTTTACAAAAACTGAGCACATAATTGGGGGAAAACCCCATATCCACATGTAGGAAAGCATATATATTAAATGCATACTTTTCAATCCAGAATGGAATAAAAATTATACTCAACAAAGAACAACAGAAAGACTAAAAATTAGTTGGAGACTAAACTATATTATTCTAAAGAGCAAATGTGTTAAACAACAAATCAGAGAAGCAATCTACAATTTCAATAAAAAAAACAACAGAAATCACATGATTATTTCAATAGGTGTAGAAAGAGCATTTGACAAAATACAACACCCATTCCTTATTTTTAAAAAATTAGAAAACATTGGAAAAAAAGAATTATTCTTAAAGTGATAAATGGCATCTATCTAAAACCATCTGCAAGCATTATCTGTAATAAGTACAAACCAAGACCCTTATTAATAAGATCAGGGGTAAAACAAGGGTGCACAGTATCACTAGCATTAATTAATTAATTAATATTATATATATATATACTCACTATATTAATAAGAGCAGAAAAAAATTAAAGAAATTAAAATAGGCAATGAAGAAACAAAGTTTTCTCTCTTTACAGACAACATGATGGTATACCTAGAGAACCCTAGAGAATGAACCAAAAAACTAATAGAAATAATGACAACTTCTGCAAAATCACAGGATACAAAAGAAACCTACATAAATCGAGAGCACTTCTATTTACCACCAACAAGAGATAGAAATGCAAATTCCATTCAAAGTAACTCTGGACAATATAAAATACCTATGAGTATGCCAAACAAAACAAACTCAGCAATCATGTGTCACACAAAGAAAGTCAGGCCAACACAACTGGAAAAAACACTAATTGCTCATGGGTAGACTGTGCCAAAGGAGTGAAAATCGCAATCCTTTCTAAATTAATTTACTTATTCAGTACTATACTGATCAAACTACCTGTTGCCTCCCGGCCTGCGAGAGGCTGCAAGGGTGAGAGAAGATAGAGATAGAGTAGAAGTTTTAGATCCCGCGAAGGGCGTGAACGAGCCGACTTTAGAGATGTGAATAACCAAGTCAGTAGACAATTATTATTTGTAAGAGCCACAGCTGCTCCGACCACTGGGCTATCCAGGCTAACCCACCCAATGGTCTCAATTTAACACTGCACTGGTCAGAGGATAATGCTAGCTCAGATGGAAAGGAGATCAGAAACTAAAGGAGGTAGATAATGCTAGGTAGCATTAGGAGAAAGAGAGAGGAAGTAAAGCAAGCCTGGCCTAAAGACCAGGCCTTAGTGAGAAAGATAGAGAGGAGAGAGACAGGGGAGAAGATGTTCCTTAGCAAACCTGTGGATGTCCTCCAAGTGGGCTGGCTAGCTGCGGCTCGTTTATTTATAGTCTTGACAGCTCAATACATATTGATCAGTTACATGATACCTCAATGCATATGGATGAGTTACCTGGGCTATTCCCATTGGATAATGCAACTTATGACAAGGTGAAGGTGGGGTTATTATCCCCGGGAGAGTGAGACAAAGGAAAGCCAGGTTTCGCGCCTAAACTTCAGCCACGCTGGCAATAAAATTTATTGCCATGCACAGGATGGCTATGTGCTCACTCACAATCCTTGTCTCTCCATAATGCCTATGGGCTGGACTGATACACTACCCAAAAAATATTTTAAAGTACTAGAAAAAAACAATAACAAAATTCATCTGGAAGAACAAAAGGCCACGAATAACAAGGGAATTAATGGGGAAAAAATATGAAGGCATTCTGGTTATACCAATTTCAAAGTATCCTATAAAGCAGTAATCATCAAAACAGTCTGAGGGGGGCAGCTGGGTGGCTCAGTGGATTGAGAGCCAGGCCTAGAGATGGGAGGTCTTCAGTTCAAAACTGACCTCAGACACTTTCTAGTTGTGTGACCTTGGGCAAGTCACTTAGCCCCCATTGTCTAGCCCTTACTGCTCTTCTACCTTGGAACCAATACATAAGAGTGGGTTAAAAAAAACAGTCTGATACTGGCTAAGAAACATAGTGGTGGGTCAGCGAAATAGACTATATAATCAACATATGGCAGTTAATGCCCATAGCAACTTAGTGTTTGATAAACCCCAAAGATCCAGGCTTTTGGGAAAGAGCTCATAATTTGACAAAAACTGCTGGAGAAACTAGACAGCAGTATGACAGAGATTAGACATAGAGCAACATCTCACATCATATACCAGGTTAAAGTTAAAATGGATACTTGATCTAGAAATAAAGGGTGACACCATAAACAAATTAGAGGAACATGGAAAACTTTACCTCTCAGACTTATGGATAATGGAAGAATTTATGACCAAACAAGACACAGAGAACATTATGAAAAATGAAATAGATCATTTTGATTATATGATATTAAAAAGGTTTTGAACAGATAAAACCAATGTAACCAAGAATAGAAGGAAACCAACAAATTTGGGTACATTTTATAACAAGTAACTGGAAAAAGCCTCATTTCTCAAATATATAGAGAACTGAGCCACACACACACACACAAACACACACACACACACACACACACACACACACACACACACACATATATATATACATATATATAAATAAAAAAAACATTCCCCAACTGAAAAATGGTCATACATTTGATATAAATAGACAATTCTCAGAGGAAGAAATTAAAACTATCCATACTGATATGAAAAAATGCTTCAAGTCTTTATTTATTAGAGAAATGCAAATTAAAAGAACTCTGAGATACCACTTCATACCTACCAGATTGACTAATATGGCCAAAAAAAGTAGAATGATAAATATTGGAGGGCATATAGGAAAATTGGGACACTAATACAGTGTTGGTGGAACTGCAAACTGATATAGCCATTCTGGGGAGCAATATGGAACCAGCCTCAAAAGGTCACAAAACTCTGCATATCCTTTGACCTAATAGTACCACTACTGAGACTATATCTCAAAGAGACCAGAGATAAGGGGAAAGGATCAATCTGTACCAAAATATTTTTAGCAAGTCTTTTTTATTTGGTGGCAAAGAATTGGAACCTGAGGTGGGAGACATCACTTGGAAATTGCATGAACAAGTTGTTGTATATCATTGTAACAGAATATTATTTTGTCATAAGGAATGATGAACAGGAAGAGTTCAGAAAAACCAAGAGGACAATGTATACAGTAAAAAAAAAATATTATACGATGATCAACAGTGAAGGACTAAACCATTATCAGCAAACAAGTCTTCAAGATAACCACAAGGGACTCAAGAAGAAAATGTTATCCACAGCCAAAGAAGGAAGTATTAGAATCTGAGTGCAGAACAAAACATGCCATTTTCCACTGTATATCCTTCATGAGATTTCTATTGTATGTGTGATATGTGCTTTTTATCATGACATAAGCAATGTGGAAATATGTATTACATGAAAATATGAGTATAACCCATATCAGACTATTTGCCGTCTGGAAGGGGGTAGGGAGGGAGAAAATCTGAATTTTAAAATGTCAAAAACGACTTTTAAAAATTGTTTCTAAATGTAATTTAAAAAATAAAAACATTTCAAAATAAAAATTTCAACTGGTTCCAATTGTTGGACATATATTTTCAATGTGTCTAAATAAATTACATTTAACAAATATTTGTGTGCTTATAAGAAACCTTTTAAACTTAGTATTTTAGTATATATCCCTTCATCCAACAAGCAAATATACTGCATCTACTGTAAGTCACCTTGAGGTTATGGAAATGAAGACTAAATATCCTTTTCCCTCTGTGAGCTTAGCTTCTCTTTTGTTGCTGTTGAATCATTTCAACTGTCTAACTCTTTGAGATCTCATTTGGGGTTTTCCTGGCAAAGATACTAGGAATGGTTTACCATTTCCTTCTCCAGTTCATTTTACAGATGAGGAACTGAGACGAACAAGGGTTAAGTGAGTTGCCCAGGGTCACACAGCTAGTAAGTGAATGAGGCCAGATTTGAAATCAGGAAGATGTCTTTCTGATTCCAAGCCCCGTGCTCTTTCCACTGAACCAACTACCTTTTATTACACATGAGTAATTAGACAATATATGACATACCAAGTAAATAGAGTCATGGAGAAGGTGGGGCAATAACAAATGGAACTGTTGAGAAAGAAACTGTTGAGAAAGAGGAAGGTCACACTGGAACTAAACTTGGAAGAAAGCTAGGGATTCTACAAGTCCAACATGAGGAAAGAGTGTGTTCCAGGAATGGGAATGGAGTTGGGCGTAGCTTCTATAAAAGCACAGAGATGAAAAATCATATGTTTAATAGGATATTTTTGCTCCGCATGAGGAATATAAAACATGCTGATTTGGCTGAAACATAGGATGCATAAAGGAGAGCAATGGACGGGTTTTCAATACCAGTTTGTAATGTATCGTAGAAGTCATAGGAAGCTGTTGAAACTTCTTGAACAAGGATTATCCTATGCTTTAAGACAATAAAGTTGGAAGCTCTGTGGAGGATGCATCATACAGAAGAAAAACTGGAGTTAGAGAGATCCATTAGGAGACTATTAAAGTGGTTTCTATGAGAAGAAAGAGACTCTGGATAGTGGATAAGTTGGAAAGATGTGGTAAAAGTAGGATTCATAAAACTTGACAAGGAAATAGATGTAATGGGCATGGAGAAAGGTGAGAGAGACTGAGGAGTGGAGGATGAATTCAGAGTTGAAGCCTAAGAGACTGGAAGAATGGTGATATTTTTGATAGAAACTGATGCTTTGAAAAGGAGTGAGTTAAGGGGGAAGGATGATGCTTTCACTTTTGGATATGTTGAGTTTGAAGTGTCTACAGGTCCCTTAGTTAATGATGTTCTAGTAACACAATTAGTTTATTTTTAATTAGTCCTTTTTTAATGCAGAGAAAGGCTCTTTTTCCTCAAAAAAGTTGATTATCTGCAGGCTGATTTAGAGGCAAGCCAAGTTCTGAAGAGATGAAGAAAACTCCTAGTAGAATATGGAGGAAGCTTAAATTACTAGGCATAAAGAACTAGCAAAGTTGGGTTTAGTACAATTATCTACAAGATTAAAGTTTTGAAGGGCACAGAACATATTCATATTATACTCTTCTTGCTAAAGGGTCATCAGAAATTTATTCTCTAATCTTCAATGAGTGGAGATTTTGTCTTGGGAGGCAGTCAATAGTATTTCCAAAATTATTGCTTAAAATTGGAAGGTCAATTGAGATTTCTTCTGTATGGTCCATTCCCCACTTTATTTATTTTTAAACCCTTACCTTCTGTCTTAGAATTAATACTTGGCATTGGTTCTAAGGTAGAAGAGCAGTTAGGGATAGGCAATGGGGGATTAAGTGACTTGCCGAGGAGGGTCACACAGCTAGAAAGTGTCTGAGATCAGATTTGAACCCATGACCTCCTGGTTCTCAATCCACTAAACTACCCAGCTTCCCCCCAACCCCCACTTTAAAGAGCTCATTAAGCCCCAATCCTGTAAGACTATAGTAATTATTCTATGCTGAGCCTAATTTAGGCCTGTCCCCTGCTAGATTTGGTTTGATATTGGAACAAAATGACACATTTTGGTCATTCATCAGTTAAGAAAAGGACTTTTAAAAATTGTTAAATTTACTTACCTATAGCAAGAGAAGGATATTTAATACATTAATAGTCCCTTAGTCCCTTAAGCTAATCAAATCTTAAGGAATTTCTAGAAAGAAAGAAAGAAAGAAAGAAAGAAAGAAAGAAAGAAAGAAAGAAAGAAAGAAAGAAAGAAAGAAAGAAAGAAAGAAAGAAAGAAAGAAAGAAAGAAAGAAAGAAAGAAAGAAAGAAAGAAAGAAAGAAAGAAAGAAAGAAAGAAAGAAAGAAAGAAAGAAAGAAAGAAAGAAAGAAAGAAAGAAAGAAAGAAAGAAAGAAAGAAAGAAAGAAAGAAAGAAAGAAAGAAAGAAAGAAAGAAAGAAAGAAAGAAAGAGAGAAAGAGAGAAAGAGAGAGAGAGAGAAAGAGAGAGAGAGAGAAAGAGAGAAAGGGAGGGAGGGAGGAAGGAAGGGAGGGAAGGAGGGAGGGAGGGAGGGAGGAAGGAAGGAAGGAAGGAAGGAAGGAAGGAAGGAAGGAAGGAAGGAAGGAAGGAAGGAAGGAAGGAAGGAAGGAAGGAAGGAAGGAAGGAAGGAAGGAAGGAAGGAATTTTCCACATCTAAATCTTAGAACCTAATGAGTTTAAAGCATCATATAAATGTGAGTCATTATTTTCATTATTCCAAAGACCTCGAATTTTAAAAAGTTATCTTAAGAATCTAGGAACCATAATGAATAGACTGATATACCTGGTGTTATCAATTGAGTTCAGATTTGACCTCAAACACTTACTAGTTCTATGTCCCTGGGGAATTCTTTTAAACTTTGTCTGCTTCTGTTTCCTCAATTGTAAAAGGGGATAATAATAGCACTTAACTCTCAGGGTTGTTAGGAAGATCAAATAAGAAAATATTTTTAAAGTACTTTGCAAACCTTAAAGCACTATGTAAATGCTAGGTACCTATTATTACTAAAAATGATGAAAATAAGATAATTGAACTAATAAGCAAAACTGTTTTGGACAGAGAGATAGAGGAAAAGTTGTGTACGATGATAAAAGCATTATAAAAAAACAAAGAAATATTGAAATGTGGGTTTCATTGGGAAATCAGCTTTTTAGAAATTTATCAAACCACATTTCATAGTTATTACTTGGTTTTCAAACTTAATATCGATAGTACTTTGTTAGAAAATCATGTTATCTGAATAATATCACAATTATCCCCTTGTCTTTATCTATCTTATATTATAACATAATTCAATGAAAGAGTACTTTTTTTGGAGTCATGGATAATCCTGAGTTCAAATTCTGACTATACCACTAATAACCTATGAGACTTCAGGAAAGTATTTTGTTTAACGTCTTTGGGTTTATAAAATGCAGAGTTTGGACTAGATGATCTCTAAGGTTTCTTCTATGTCTAAATTTATGGTCTTAACAGATTATAATATGTAATACACACACACACACACACACACACACACACACATATATATAGTTGGTGCATACGTTCTGAAGGTATTTGTAATGGAAAGATGGGAATGGAGTTACTTTGACATTCAAGTGTCTTGCAAAAAGAACCATAGATAATAGTATAATTTATATTCCTACTCAAATTAGGTCCTACTTCTAAAAAGACTTGCTAGCAAGGTTTCAAAAATATTAACAGAATGGATTCTAAATAGGAGATATAGCAAAAGGTAATAATAATAAAAATAATAATAGCTGGTATTTATGTAACTCTTTAAAGTTTTAAACCTAAGCAATCACTGAAGCACTACCCACTCCTATTTCTGGGACAGCTTAAAAAGACAAGTGACCAACAGCAGGCTATAACATCACTCTGTGGCATTCCTAAAGACATTCCACAGGGTGTATAGGAACTGCCTGCTGTTCCCATATAATTTACTAATGGGTCGTGACCTGAGAAGGAGAATGGAGACTAGAGGAAAATGAATGAATAAATAATGGTGATAGAGGGAGAGACACAGAAATAAAGACTCAAAGACAACAAGTTAAAACATGTGGGGAGTCACAAGCTCCATTAATACCTCTCTAGAAGAAGATAACAAGCAGAGAAATTAGAAGTAGGAGAAACAAGAGAATATGTGGGGAACTGAAATCTCTGGGATACCTCCCATGGGCCAGAGAGCCAAAAGATCAATGAGAGACATGTGGGGCAACTGCATTGTGCAAATCAAGCAGACATGAGGAACAATATAGGCAAGACCAAGAGATGTAAGATCAAGAGACGCAAGAGGCAAGATCAAGAATAAGGGCAAGAGAAGCAAGGAAAGAGATGTAAGAGGGAGACTCACATGTGTTCCCCAACTTTTATTGGAGATTTTAGGAATGTGAAGTGGGAGGTGATTAATGAATAAGTGACATGACATAGGTTTTGACATTGGTTGAATTGACAATCATGAAATCAAAGAGGAGGAGATTAATCCAACATGCGCTTTGGAAAGGAATCTGGTCCGACAAAGCGCAAGCTAGGACACTGTGGCCGGCAACACCCCGTCCAGGAATTTGTTTGTCCTCAGGACTGTCACTTTCCATACAATGATCATTAAGTGATCTGACCATGAGTCTGGTAAATGAATACATAGAATACAATATCAATACATCAATCATACTTCCAAGATGCTAATATGCCTAGTATGCTACAGGGTGTATGGGCTGCACACAGGAATGATGTAGGGATGATAAAGTCAGTAGCACCAGTAAAAATAGAAGTCAAGGATTGCATACCACCTCCCAAAATGAATCAATAAAAGCTCAGCAAAGAAGCTATTGAGGGAATTACCCCTATAATCAACAGCTTGCAGGAGCAGGGCATATTAAGACCCACAGTATCAGAATATGATAGCCAGATATTAGGCATCAGAAAGAACAAGCCAAACAAAGATAGATCTATAAATTGGCAATTTGTTCAGGATCTCAGGGTGATCAATAACATAATCAAGAAGACATATACCATCACTCCATCCCCAAATGACATCATATAGGAGATCCTTAGTAATGCCTGCTGGTATACAGTGATAGAACTGAGTAATGCCTATTTTACCACCCCCCTCCATCCTGACAGCCAGAGTATTTTTGCATTCTCTTAGAAAAAAAATAAACTCTGCTGGACTCGGCTAGTTCAAGGTTGTTGCAAGAGAATATCAATATTCTGAGAGCTGCTAAAAAGAGACCTAGAAAGTATAAGATTTAAGCATAGCAAGCTAGTGCATTATGTAGATGATCTGCTCCTTGCATCTCCTGACTCTAAAACATGCCTGGAAGATTTATAGAGTTATACTAAAGAGGGTACAAGGTCTCTAAGAGAAAGTTACAGTGGGTTCTCCCAAAAGTTGAGTACCTAGGCTTTATCCTGGAAAGGGGCACCAGGAAAATATTCAATAAGAGAAAGTGGATATACAAAAGCTAGGTATTCCAAGGACAAAGAAACAACTAAGGGCAATCATAGGGCAGATGTGACAAAATTTGCTGTCAGATTTGGTCCTATCCATGTTCTGAATTTCTCTCTGGTTGACAAGCATGATATCAAACAAGCTTATAGCCAAGAGGAAGTTCAGTCATAGCAAGAACATCTAGGAGCCAAATTAGTCAAAGGAATCTGGATAGTGGAGGGAGGAAAACCCATGCGCTGGGCTGTGCTGAGCTGAGGAAAGGCAGCAGGCACCTGGAGCCTGTGTCAGGTTCCTCTGTATGGCATGCCTGGGGAAAGTGCAGAGTCTGGGAAGAAACAGGAGTCTGTGTTTTTTCAAGCTCAGGAAAGTCAGACTGTCAGGGGGCATGAGGGATCCTGCCCCATCCTCTACTACCCCACTCTCATCCAAAATGGGTGGGGTGGGGTGGGGGGATGGGGAACCAAGTTGGGAGAGTCCTTAATGATCTGGGGGGGAAAAGCCACTTCCCCACCCTAGTCCTAAAGACTCCCCAGTTCTGTTTGGGCAAAAAGCCAGGACTATTGTCTCTATTGTCCCAGGGAGCCCCTAACTCTAATCCACAGCCCATAAGGACCCTCAGGATTAATTTAAGGAGTGTCTCCTCACTCAGCCCAGCGCCTGGCTGAACAAAGTGGCAGTTGAGTCAGTCAGCGATTTCACACACCTGGGGAAATCAGGGGCTTGGCTGGGCTGGGTTCCTGTACTCTGGTCAGGACTTTACTGACCTTTCTCACCAATCCATCTGAAGAGGTGCTTTAGATGGTTCTGCTTCTCTTTCTCAGCAAGTTTCGTGTATGCAGGCAGGCCCAACTGAGTTTCTATTAACCTATGCTGATCTAAGCACTTATTTAAAACTTGTCAGAAGAAAATTAAAAGTCCTAAAGTCCCATCTGGTCGCCATCTGTGAGAATTGAAATAATATTTCTACCCAGATATATATTTTTTAAAGTTTATTAGAAAGGGTAGATAATCAGTTTAAATCTCATGATTCCTATAGGTAACTTTACCACATGGTCCCTAGCCTATAAGTCTCTTCCTCCTTTCCCCTTACCCTCCTGCTCCATCCCCGAGTCTCTTTTCTGTTCCCTCCTCCCCAAGAAGCCCCAAACCTTGACTTTT
Organism: Monodelphis domestica; assembly: GCF_027887165.1. Lineage (NCBI taxonomy): Eukaryota > Metazoa > Chordata > Mammalia > Didelphimorphia > Didelphidae > Monodelphis > Monodelphis domestica. The sequence continues at coordinate 132,892,295 of NC_077231.1, read as the reverse complement.
ATTGATGTATAGCACGTACACATATGAAAACCTGACGCAACTGTCTTATGTCAGGAATGTTTGACGGACAGGTCAAGATACTCAAGGGGGGGGCGGGGAATGAACTTCCTTGACACAGATTTAAAGAGTACAATAGCAAAACTCTGTGCAAAACCCATCTAAAGTAGACAGAAGTCCTTCCACTAGCACTGTTCTTCCTGAGAACCAAACCCAGAGACATACATTTCCCCCTACAAGATACTTTTTGCACAACTTGCACAAAAAGTATGGCACAGAAGGACCACTAAACCATCTTATATATCCAATGTAGTAGGAGAATGACATTTGCACATCTATCTGACAGAGCTACAAGATAGGCTGGAAGAACTCAGAAGACTAGGATTATTAGTACAAAGAGTACCATTAGATTTCTACCTGCATCAAGCCAGGTGATAAAGTACAAGTGAAAATTTTCCCCAAAGAGACACCTACAGAACCCAGGTGGAATGGTCCATACAAAGTATCCCTCACCACTCCTACAGCCATCAAAATAATGGGAAAAGATACATGGTTCCATACGTCCCACGTAAAACACCATTATGCCCACAATGTAATACCTGAAAACAGTATAGAAACAACCCCAGAGTCCATGCAGGCACAAATGCCCCAGAAATTGCTCCTAAAACACAATCAACTAACTCATACTCTGACACAAGATGCACAGGAATGTGAAGAAGAGAAAAACTCAAATAACAGTGAATGTGATTAAGAATGATATATTACACAACCAGAAAAAAAAACACAAATAAGCCTCTCCATAAAAAAAAAACCTCTGCAGATAAGCACTTATCTCACACTCACACATGAAGGAAGATGCAAGCAATCTTTAAAAAGAAAAAAATCTTACATGCAAGCGCTATCCCGTATGTTCCAATCACCAGACAACCTAGATCGTCCTACAAGCTGAGACAACAGGCAAGTTTGTAACCAGAAAAGAAGACATCTGGACCTATGATAGCTTCAGTCAACACCAGAGGCCAGCAGACACACATTAACAACCAGAAAGAACTTTGAACCAAGGACATTATAGAAAACAAACTTCTGAATAATGGGTTATGTAAGATTAATCGATGTACATGTTAACATCACATTTAGGGAATTACATGCACATATAATATGGCACAAGAAGAATGAAGATAATCAAATGCATCATGAAACAAGAGAAGAGAAAATCCAGGAGATAAAGTGAATATATACGTTTATCACCACATATTTTAGTAAACAAATCACAAACTCACACTGACCTTAGGGGTTGATTCATAGATAAGAACATCCCATAAAACTATACATTTGTAAGTAACTCTCCAATAGAACTCATACAGATAGGAAGGAAAAGACTTTCCTGTCTGAATGACTTCAAACCAGAGCATAGGTATATTTTGTATATATATATATATATATACACACACACACACAATATATATGTACCATATGTAAAATTTGTAGAGAAATCATATATGTACATATGTGAAGACTAATAATCTAATCAACTAACTTAGAAAAGAAATGAACAGACTAACACTTAACAGACAGGGACAGATTAGTTTAGGGTGGAAAAGGGAAATCTGTTACTTAGAGAGGTAGCACAGGGACAACAAATTATACTTTAAAAGATAGAGGCTAGCATATATCCAGATAAAATTGTTACATCTAAATAGCATTATATATGTGAAGTCATAGGACAGTTTACTTTACTCAATAGTTAAATGTTATATTGTTTGAAATAGAAATAAGCATTGTACTTATGGTTACACACTTAGTCAACCATAAAAAATGCTACATTGTACAAAACCCTCATGACATGTATGACCTCTAACCCTCCTTCCCACAACTCAACTCTGAGCATAGGATAGGACCTTAGTGTAGCAGACAGATAGATCAGGATACAATTTATTCTTTTGAGAGGGGGGAGTAGTAAACAGAATAGATAGATTACAGTAGGAATAGATTTAAGGTAAGTATTTTGTGTGGAATCATGTTGACACCATGCTAACAAGACAAAATGGCAGAGTTGTGATAGAGGTCTAATCCAAGAACATGAATGACAGTCTGGAAAGCTGCAGAAGCTTCTCATCCACAATGGGGGAGGGACTCAAGAGGATTAGAATCCTTAGAGGAGGAGATTCTAAGAGCAGGAACTCTGAGCTCTCTCTCTCTCTCTCTCTCTCTCTCTCTCTCTCTCTCTCTCTCTCTCTCTCTCTCTCTCTCTCTCTCTCTCTCTCCCTCCCTCCCTCCCTTCCTCCCTCCCCCCCCTCTTTTCTGAGACTGAATGCTGAGCACTAGACTAAATCCCTCCTTGAACCTGATCACCATCTCCTCCAAAGATCCCAGCAAGAAGTGACAGAAATCTGAGAAGAGGAAGAAGCAGCCTAACAAGATCTCTCACGGTTCCTTGACACTCTGGGTCTTGACATTACTCTGCTGTGACAAAGACCAGGGTTCAACAAATCTGAACCTCTCAGAGGCCAGGCTGTTAAGCCTGGGTCTCTCAACTTTGGAGAAAAGGAAGGAAGATTTAGACAGACAGGGACATCCTTTCTCCTCTTTTCTGTAGATCCTAACCCTTCAGACATCTCCCTTTTTTTACCCCTTACAATAATTGTTTAGAATAAAGTTTGTCATCTATCCTCAAATGACTTCATTGTGAGTGAAGGAAATAGTAACAGTGTAGGAGGGAGAGAGCTGATTTCTCTCTCTTTTCCCAAGGAAAGAAGTTCATCAACAAGAACAGTTAAGAGAGGGGAGTTAAAAGCAGGTTTAGTGAGGAGACATATCTGGTGAGAACTGAAGGGGAACTAACCCATCTCACCCTCCTTTCTACCTTCTGAGGCATATAACATCAACAACTTGTCCTAAACTTGAGAGGGGGAGACTCCATTCTTTCTCTCTTCTTCCATAACACTCAAACCAAACCCTCTGTAACATTTAAAGTAGTGGTTGGCATAAACTGTGACAGATAAAAGAGTGGTTGCCTTAAACTGTGACTGCGTAAATATGGTTTCAAATAAAAAATATAGTGGTTGCTAGGGAAAAATTCCCAAATATGAAATATACCCAAGTCAGCTGGGTTTTTATGGAGATTTTAATTAATACAAATGAAGGAATTAAAAGAAAGGGAGAGGAACAGAGTAAGAGGGAATAGTAGGAAAGGGGCTAAACCAGCTTAGGCCAGCCTTAAGGCTTAAGCCTTAAGAGAGAGATCAGTCAGTCTTTTATCAACTCACCACAAGTCTTGTCCAAGCAAGACTCTAGTGTTTAGAGATCCACCAGTTCAGCTCTGGCAAGCTGAACTAATTTCAGCCACCAAGCCCTTCAAGGCAGCTCTGGCAAGCTGCCTCTCTCCAATTCAGCTTTGGCCAGTTGAATCACCCAGAGACCTCTTTTTAGCTCCTTTTAAAGAGAATTTTCTCCTATGTCACCTCCCCTAAGTTCTCACATCTACCAATCACAGTAGATGTTTTTCCAAAGGACTGACCATTCTTAATTCACACCTTCTTTGGTTCTCAACTTCTCTGGATAGACTAAAACTTCTGAGTAATTCACACCTGAGTAGACTAAACTTTTCTGGGAAGACTAAAACTTATGAGTAAGTTCACACCTCTTTGCAACTTGCAAGTTTGCAAGTTGCCTGACCTTCATAGGTACTTAGCACCTTCCTAAAAATAGACTTACCTTAAGGCTTTTGACTCACTATAAGTATGAGTTAAGTACTTTTTCATTGTTCAGTAAAGAGTTTACAACTTTATCTTCCCCTAAAGTATGCTTAAGTATGGGTGAAGTAGAGTTCTCACATTCCTGATCAAGTACCTTCATTGTTTAAAATGGGGAATGGTCTTGACCAAATCTTATGAAATAGGGTCTAAGAATTTTTAAGATTCACACCTTTAAGAAAGTGCTTTACAAATATTATTTACTTTATACTTATGACAACATTGTGATGATGCCTGTGAGGAAGGTACTATTATTATTCTCATTTTATAGATAAGGAAACTAGGGCAGACAGAAGTTAAGTGACTTGTCTAGAGTCATACAATTCTTAACTATGAGTCTAGATTTGAACCCAGGTCTTCTTGACTCCAAGTCTAGCATTTTATCCACAGGATTGCAGAATGGGAAAAAGTTAATAATTTTTAATTGAGACAATCTAACTTTTAGGATAGAAAATAAGAAGAGAACTTGAAATTTAGCAGGGCACAGGCAACAATATTCTACAAATATCTTCATGATTATATTTGGCAAATATGTTTTCTCTCCCAAAGATAACATACTTAAAAGTAAAATCTTTTTATTAGAAGAATATATATGAGATTAGCCTAGATGATTTCTAAGGCTGATTCTCAAAATGTTATGATTTTATATATATATATATATATATATATATAGTTTATATTTATAATATAGGACGAGTAAAGCATATTTTTCACTGTATTTTTTGTGCTTTTTTTCTCAACATGGCTAATATGGAAATATTTTGGATGTGTAACAAGTATAACATTGCTTGAATTCTCAGTAAGTGGAGGAGGAGCAGGAGGGAGGGAGAAAATTCAAAACCCAAATTTTAAAAAATTGTTAAAAAATTAAAATTAAAAGTTTATTACAAAAAAGAAATATATTCCTTCCAGAAAGCAACAGTAGTAGGAAGAACAAGAAGGACTGTTATGATTACTTAAGCCCTGTAGATTGTAAAACACTGAAGAATTTTTCAAGAAAAATAAAGGATGATGAAATACTTTAAAAGAAATTGGGGAATGAAGAAATGTAGGTGGCATTTTAATCGTTACTTTTGATGAAAGCAAAGGACTTCAGGAGAAACAGATGGAATCTGAGCAATGAACCGGTGGTTAAGAATATATCTTTCTGAGAAATGTGAATTTAGATTCTAGACCATGTTATAAAGTATAGGAATGAAGGACCAAACTGTAGGGACAAAGAGCACCTGCAAAAAACTGTTAAAACCTATATTTACCTGGAGGTGGTTTACAATGAAAAGGAAGGAAGAGGAAAAAACTTCCTAGGTATATACACTACCTAATTTCCCTATAGGTCAAACACAGTGTAAGGAGAATAGAAACAGAAATGTCTAGAAATTCAAGAGACAGAAATCTAAGAGCTGGCAATAAAATTGATAGCACCAAATGTCCTTATACACAGGCACACAAATATGAGGAACAAGTAAAATTTTCCAGAATGCCACATATAAAGAGGCAAACATGATCTCATAGATATCACTGAGACTTGATGGAGTGAATCTATGATTGGACCATAGTTCTGAAAAGCTGTAATAATTCCAAAGGAACCAGGTAAGTTGAAGGAGCAAGTTGTTGTGTCCCAATGCAAGGAATGTGCTGGAAGCAGAGTAGCATTTTATAATCGGAACACACATTCATTTCAAGAAACACAGTAACCATAGGGTAAAGACTTGGTAGATAGCATTGAGATAAAGATGAATAGAAGCAGAAACAAAAACAATATCCTTATGGGAAAATTCTGCAAGACCACTAAGACTCAAAGGGGAATAAAGGAAGAGTTTGGGAAACCTGCAAAGAAATATGTTATATTAGTGATGGTAGATGTCAATTATTTGAACATCTGCTGGAGCACTCTTTATAAGGCAAACCAGTTAACAACTTCTCTACTTTTATTAATGTTAATTTAATTCTTCAGAAGGAGTGCTGATATTTTGGATCAGATCTTCACTAAAAAGAGGGAAATCTGTTGCTAGAAGAAGAAATGAAGGGAAACTTGAGGCCTGGATGCCAAAGTAATCCAACTTTGAGAATTGAGAATATCCTGAAGTGATTTTGGGGAACATATTTCAAAGCATTCAGAGGAAGAATGGGTAAGATCCCATAATTCTACAGGAGAAGTTAAGTGAGGAAGGGTGACTAGGAAACTATTAACAACAAAATCTAGAGATATGGGGTGGAACAATTCTGATTTTTTAAATAGATTAAAGAGATCACTATGTACAAAAAGGGAAAAAATTAGCTTAAAAACTTAAAGATACATATAGAAGACAAAGTCAAAAGTAGATAATGGAAAATGAATGTATGAAGAATGGCACTGTGGATAAATCCTGAAAAATGAATCAAATTAATACTAAAATGAAGAAAGAGCTGAGCATGATAAGGAAAGAACAGGTTCACAAAAAGGTATGGTTTTTAAAAAGTCATACTGACAAAAAGAAGAAGATTAAACATGGATAATATTACTGTCTAGATTGGATGAGACAATGATAATGAACAATAGTGAGGAAACAGATCAACTCAATTCTGTTTTGCATTTGCTTTATCAAAAAAAAAAAGATCTTTTGGGAAGAATTTAAAAAGTTCCTCTTTTCATTTAAGGAGGGCATCCAGGCCAGTCATCTTTTTATTTTTCATCTAACTCATTTGGGATTATCCATCATATCACTCCACCCCACCCCTGACTGGGTACCTTTTCAACCTCTACTCCTTTCAGCTTCCTTTTATGTATTGTCTTACTCCTATAAGAGTGTAATCCCTTTGAGGGCACTATATCTATGTTTTTAAATATTTGTATCCTCAGTGCTTAGCACAGTGTCTGGCACTTTGTAAGTGCTTAATAAGTGTGGATTACTTATCATTGATTTGATTTTTTGTGTCCAAAGCAAGAGGTAGAGTGGAAGAAAGTGAAGGTTACAGGCAGATGGCAAGATGATTTGGAGGACGGATGACTACACAGAATGTGATTTAAGACCAGTTAATAGATAGGCTTAAACAGACTAGTCTACATTCACAAAGAAGACTGGAACCCAAAATAGGAGCTCCAGAGAAGAGTGGATTCATTTCCCCAGGGACTGAGGATTGGAGGTCATGGATTCTAGAGAAACAGAGTCCAGGGGTCCAGATTCAATGCAGAAAGTGCTGATCCAGGTGAAGTACAGTGGAGCCTAGAGGGGTGGGCAGTGGGCAATATAGTCTTGCCAGATGGGATGTGTATAAAAAGCATAGTCTGGGAGTGACTAAACTGATCTGTTAGTGGATTTCTATAAGCAAGGTTACCAAGATTTAGCAAAATGTTTGAGAATTTGTTAAAACCACATAGGATTCTTTAAAAAGATGTAACCCGAGAGGGCAGCTGGGTGTCTCAGTGGATTGAGAGTCAGGCCTAGAGACATGAGGTCCTAGGTTCAAATCTGGCCTCAGACACTTCCCAGCTGTGTGACCCTGGGCAAGTCACTTAACCCTCATTGCCTAGCCCTTACCACTCTTCTGCCTTGGAGCCAATACACAGTATTGACTCCAAGACGGAAGGTAAGGGTTTAAAAAAAAAAAAGATGCAACCAGAGCTAACTCTGACAACCATCTAAATGATATGCCCTAGGGAAGGCAAAACATAGGGAATGTCAGCTCTTCAAATACTTTGCCAATGTCATGTAGAAGGTTAAGTAGAGAATTCAAGTGGAAGAGTGACTCCCTATATATACCTGGAGATCTCTAGAAAGAAGTTCTATTGCAAATGAGATTAAATCAAAGGCTTCAAATCCTGAACTTTAAAAAGCCTTCAGAATGAGAACTTCAATTACATAAAAATTTCTGACCTATCTACCTAGGCAAAAATGATTATTTTCAAGCTTATATGCAAGTGAATAAACAAGTTTAAGAGTATGCGTTTCTTCGATACAAAGCCATATCTAGCACAGGATCACTGGGGCTTTGTCCTAGGCTGTGTATAATTGAAAATGTTACCCTAAAAAAGAACTACATTTTGTGGGAGCCCACTGATTTCCCATCATTAAGTACTTCCTGTAGACAGGGGATATTAGGCGGGAATGTGGAGGGTCCCACCCTCTTTTTGGCCCTGTTGGGGAGCATGATGGTGGTGAGTGGGGATTTTGAAATGGCTAATCAGCCATGGGCACGTGGTCTTTATTTTGTATCCTCTTTATTTCTTGATATCTAATGATCATTAATAAATCTCCTAAAATATAATATTTTTATCATTGAGATTTAATTTTAACTTTTACATTGATGGCAATCACTTGGAGAAGGAATTCACAATCTTTTTTTTAAAACCCTTAACTTCTGTCTTGGAGTCATTACTGTGTATTGGCTCCAAGGCAAAAGAACAGTAAGGGCTAGGCAATGGGGGTGAAGAGACTTGCCCAGGTTCACACAGCTGGGAAGTGTCTGAGGTCAGATTTGAACCTAGGACCTCCCATCTCTAGGCCTGACTCTCAATCCACTGAGCCACCCAGCTGCTCCCCTCTCAATCTTTTTAAGATAGCCTAGATAAATTTTTTTAAAGCCACATTTCTCCTTCCAAGGCCTTTTGTCCCCACCCACCCACCTACCCTCAAAAACTCTGAGAGAACTTCAAACTCTCTACCAGAGCTGCTGCCTCCCCCCTCCCCCTCCTTTTTGCCCAGTTGCTCTCCCTACCAGCTGGGCTGTTCTTAGCTTGGGGACTCTTGGTGAAGAGGAGATAAGTCACTTCTCTTGCCCATCTGCTTGAGCCCATGCTCTTCAGTTTCTCTCTGCTGTTGCCTCTGATATTGCTGCCCCTGATTCTGCTTGCTCTGGCTCCTAATCTTCTTGATCCTGATCACCCCTCTTCCCGCTTTAGCCCCAGTCCCAGCCCCAGCCCCAGCCCAGTCCCAGACTGCTGGTAGCTTCTGCTGTGTCTTTGGAACTCACAAACTTGGAGCCGCTCTCTGGACAACTGGTAAAAACCAGGGTGTCCTTAGGCAACAATTAGCCTCCTAATTCCCTCTCCACATGGCTGGGGAAACAAACTTTTCCTTAGCATTTTGACTCAGGGGGGAAGGGGAAGGGAGGAGGGAAGTTGCTTTTCCAAATAGGAAGTAAATTGCAAGCATGGCGCATTCTATGAAAGAGCAGTGTATTACCTATCTCAAACAACTTCTACCATTCATGAGTGCACTGATCCTTTCACTTATCTTGCCTTAGATTCAGGAGAGAAATTCATCTCCCTACAACCCTTTGCCATTTGGGCCTGCCCAGTCTCTAAGTTTCATCCAATTTGGGATTCCTTCACACTATGCTCAGCAAGGAGTTCTCCCTCACTATGGGAGATCCACGAGCTCTGACAAAGGGAGCCTGAATGGATAGAGAAAGGAACCTTTAAGAGTCTGGAGGTGAAATTTTAAACCTTTTCAGACTCCATTTTTTTAAATGAAAGTCTGTATTTTATTGTATTTTGCTGATTGTTTTGTTTAAGATTTAATTTTGTTGTTTTAAGTTCATATATTAATCTGATCAATACTTTCTATTGCACTGAGTCATTTTAATCTCCTGTGTTTTAACTACTGTTATATTTTGTTACTTTTCCTTTATGGCTACTGAAAAAAAATATTATAAAAGCCTATAAACAGTTTTTTCCCCCATTTTGCATTTGCTAATTGTCACATAGATGATGGATGGTCTTAACCTGGCTAACCACCTTTGAAGAATTTAATGAGCTAAATATCTAAAATTGATTTTAAGGGATCTTCAGACATGACTTAAAATTATTTTTCAGCAACTATGACTAATCATTTTGCCTTTCCAGGAATTATTTGTAACAAGAGGTAAAGAGTCCATTTTAGTAGCTTAAGTGAAGCACTTTTATAGTCCCCACCTCTGCATTTATAAAAATGTGAATGGATGAGACATAACAGTCTCATATCAAAGGAGCTGAGAAGTTGATCCTAGGGCATGGTACCCCTGGATGGCTCCCAAGAGGGAGCATCTCTCATTTGTAACTCTTCTGCTTATTCTACCCTTTCACCAGAATTATCTAAATTCTTGGTGAATTTTTTCCTAGACTCCTCTGCCACATTTTTGTAATGTTGGCAATAATAGATTAAAAAAAAAATCTCAGCCAACGTTGAAACATTGCTACACCTGAAAAACTCGTGACAAGTACTCATTAGTTTTAAATGTCACACAGCAGACTCATGTGAATCCTAATGATAAAGGGTTTGTTTGCTATTGTCATTAAATGGGCTATTATAGCTTTGGGGATTTTGATACTTTTTGAATGCTCATTACCTGTTATACTATTGTTCTTTATAAATACTGCTACTTTGTGAAAATCATTTGTGTGCACTCACAGTGGATCATGGCCAAGTTTGAAAAGGAAATGGATCTCGTTTTTTGATGATAAACTTTTGTATTCTTCCTTTTCTTAGCTGACACAGTGTGTCAATGATTGTAAGCTATATATTTTTGATTTTTAAAACTCTTTTATTTTTACTTGCATATGCAATATACTATTTCAGTTTTATTTTTTCACTTCTTTTTGTATTTGAAGCATATATCACCAGTATTGAGAAGTGTAGTAGGGGCAAAGCCTCCTCTTCCTCCTGCTTGGGCTGCAGTAGTCAAGGTCATGGGTTGAACTTTGTATGACCTGCCCAGTTGTGTGTTCAAGGTTGGAATAGTCAGCATAAGGAGGTTTTATAACAACTGTGAGAAACTTGTTTTTCTTCCCTTTTTTGGAGTCCTCTTGGTTCCTCCTGGTGCCTGGCAGGTAACATCATGAATCCCTATGGATTTGCCCAATCATAGTTCCTGCTGGTGCTGGGATGTAACGTCATACATTCCTGTGGTTTTTACCTTTATATGCTTTGTGTGAATCCAATAATCTTTGTCACTATGCATTTCATTTAGCATCCATTCGTTACTCTTCATTTTCGTTACCCCAAGTAAGGTCACACAGGGTTGGCCACCCTGTGCTGGAGCCTTACAGAGAAGATTTTCTTAAACTTTTTTGATTTTGCAGTAATATAAGTTAAAATATATATTTGCTATAATATTAATATATATCCAAAATCCCAGATCTCAAACAATATTACAAAGCAGCAGTCATCAAAACAATTTGGTACTGGCTAAGAGACAAAAAGGAGGATTAGTGGAATAGACTTGGGGTAAATGACCTCAGCAAGATAGTCTATGACAAACCCAAAGACCCCAGGTTTGGGACAAAAATCCAGTATTTGATAAAAACTGCTGGGAAAATTGGAAGACAGTGTGGGAGCGATTAGGTTTGGATCAACACCTCACACCCTACACCAAGATAAACTCAGAATGGGTGAATGACGAATATAAAGAAGGAAACTATAAGTAAATTAGGTGAACACAGAATAGTATACATGTCAGACCTTTGGGAAGGGAAAGATTTTAAAACCAAGTAAGACTTAGAAATAGTCACAAAATGCAAAACAAATAATTTTGACTACATCAAATTAAAAAGTTTTTGTACAAACAAAACCAATGTAACTAAAATTAGAAGGAAAGCAACAAATTGGGAAACAATCTTCATAACAAAAACCTCTGACAAAGGTCTAATTACTCAAATGTATAAAGAGCTAAACCAGTTGCACAAAAAAATCAAGCCATTCTCCAATTGAAAAATGGACAAGGGACATGAATAGGAAATTTTCAGTTAAAGAAATCAAGACTATTAATAAACACATGAAAAAGTGTTCTAAATCTCTTATAATCAGAGAGGTGCAAATCAAAACAACTCTGAGGTATCACCTCACACCTAGCAGATTGGCCAACATGACAGCAAAGGAAAGTAATGAATGCTGGAGGGGATATGGCAAAGTAGGGACATTAATGCATTGCTGGTGGAGTTGTGAATTGATCCAACCATTCTGGAGGGCAATTTGGAACTATGCCCAAAGGGCAATAAAAGACTGTCTGCCCTTTGATCCAGCCATAGCACTGCTGGGTTTGTACCCCAAAGAGATAATAAGGAAAAAGACTTGTACAAGAATATTCATAGCTGTGCTCTTTGTGGTGGCAAAAAATTGGAAATTGTGGTATACGTTGGTGATGGAATACTATTGTGCTAAAAGGAATAATAAAGTGGAGGAATTCCGTGGAGACTGGAACAACCTCCAAGAAGTGATGCAGAGTGAGAGGAGCAGAACCAGGAGAACATTGTACACAGAGACTGACACATTGTGGTACAAGAGAGAACGTAATGGACTTCTCCAGTAATGGCTTTACAATGTCCCTGAACAATCTGCAGTGATCTATGAGAAAAAAAAAAACAAAACTATCCTCAAGCAGAGGACGAACTGAGGGAGTAAAAACACCAAGGAAAAGCAACTGCTTGACTACAGAGGTTGAGGGGACATGATGGAGGAGAGATGCTAAATGAGCACCCTAATGCAAATACCAACAACAAGGAAATGGGTTCAGAGCAAGGACACATGTGATACCCAGACAAATCGTGCATTGGCTAGGGAAGGGGTGGTTGGGGGGTGGGGTGGGGGGGAGGGAAAAATGATCTGTTTCCAATGAATAATGTATGAAAATGACCAAATAAAATAATGTTTTTAAAACTATATATTAATATACTCTTATGCCAAAGGGAACTGCCCCCTAATTGGCTTTTTGTCAATTTTGTCAATGTGCCGAGAAATCATTGGTTTTGTTCTTTTCCCTTTTATCGCCAAATTATTGTAATTTAAGTTGATTATGTTTACAAGATCCATTAGAGAGGCAAGTCATCCACCGGATCTTGGGGGGAGGGGGGAAGTATAATTGAAAATCTGTTACCCTAAAAAAGAACTACATTTCTTGGGAGCCCACTAACTTCCTGTCATTTAGTACTTCCTATAGATAGGGGATTATAGGTGGGGACGTGGAGGGTCCCACCCTCTTTTTGGCCCTTTTGGGGAATATGATGGTGGTGAATGGGAATTTTGAAATGGCTAACCAGCCATGGGCATGAGGTCTTTATTTTGTATCCCCTTTATTCCTTGATTTCTAATGATCATTAATAAATCTCCTAAAATGTAATATTTTATTATGAGATTAATTTTAATTTTTACAGCTGCCATGATTCAAGTGTGCTTCCTCAATGCAATAGTTAAGCTCTGTGGTTCAGGGTCCTTTTGGGGGATGTGAGGCAAGTCAGTACTCTTAGATAAGGAAGGGTGCCATCCCTACTTTCCACTCTCTGAAGACCCCGTAACTATTAGAGGTCCACCTTCCCTTGGCACTGAACTTCTAGAACTGCCTCCTATGGGGGTAAACAATCTTTTTGCTACTTGGGCTGGCATTCCACTCCACATGATATATCCAGGATCAGTGGTGATAGTGGCAAATACTGGCCTTGGGATCTTTCGGGGGTCTATGTTTTTTTAGTACTTCCCTCTTTTTCTCGAATTTGTACCACATGATAGATTTCCTCATACAGTTCTGCTTAGATAGACACCATAAATGGACAAAGAATTGGATCTGTAGGCTGAATTGTATTTTTGGTTTTTATAAGCCCAAGTTTTCCCCCAAAACAAAGGACCATCTTTGTAACATCAACATTCTCCTAGGGACGCTCTTTTGCTTCAAAGCTATAATAGCACAGTGTCTGAATTACTATTATTCAACAAATAAAGTCAGTTTGGAATGAAAGTAAGTCTCTAAACATGACTATTTTACCTTGGGTACAAAACACTTCTATTGTATGCTAAAAATCATAGCAAAGTTAAGATGAGATTTAGTGACTTAAAAAAACCCCAGACAAGGGCAATTGACAGTAAAAATACTGTCTTATTTTAACCCTTTATAGAAATTTTTAATTATAAAAAGTTACTCTTTATAACAGAAACATAGAACATACAAGTAGACAAAAAGAAAATGTTTCTTGCTTCTCTCATCTATCTAAATGTTCAAATCTGAGATGCTTACCTAGATACCTCAATCTCAAAAAGAGTTTCTGTTAGAGATTTCTTTAAGTATAGAGGTGCAACTCTGGCAAAATAACAGTACATATAATCAGCATTAAAACAATCTTAGAGATAAGTCCAAGCAACTCACCAGTTCATCTTCTACTACCCCCATACATAGCCTTCTCTATGTAAACTTAAATCAATGTAAGCTTTTACACTAAACAAGGTCTCAGAGGTTAGAGATGTTGACTTATCTATATCCTTTAGTTCACAATGTAATGTACATAAGAAGCATTTTATGAAATATTTGTCAAATAATTTGGTAAATAAAACTTTGTTATGATTTTAATAGGATCACTGGTTCACAAAATTAGAGTTGAAAGGCACCTTAATGGCCTCCTAGCCATTAGTCACCCTTCTTCCCATCATTTTGCAGGTGAGGAAACTGAGGTACAGAGATTAAGTGACTTTCCAGGATCATATATTATTAAGTGTCTGTGATGGGACTCGAAGGCAAATCTTCCTAGTGTCATATTCCGTGCCCTAACCACTATACTAGTAGTGTCAAGCTGAAATAGAAATATATCCTTTTGTCAAGGAAGTTTATCCCCTCCCCCTCCTGAGTAACTTTACCTGTCTATCAAATATTCTTGACATACCACAGTTACGCCAGGGTTGCGTTGGTGGACATTCTGTACATTAATAAAAGTTAAGGTTTGGGGCAGAATTGGGAGAACCAGGAGAGAACCATGGGAGAATTGAATGGGAGATCAGAGAAGAAACAGAGCATGCAGGTGAGAGAGGAATGAGGAAGAGACTAGCAGGCTAAGCACCACGAGGTCAGGTTACTTATAGGAACGTTGTCTACCCTTCCAATAAACTTTATAAAATATATATCTGGGTAGAAATATTATTTTAATTATTACAAATGGCAACCACATTGGTCTAAGAACAACCCTTAATTTTCTTCTGAGAGAAGTTTTGAGTCTTAGGTAAAGCCCAGGTAAGAGAGAAGACACTTCAGTTTGCTAGCCTGCCTTCATATGTGAAAGGAACTTTGGCAGAGGGAGGGAACAGGCTGCTGTTTCTCCTGGATCGAATCACATTGGATTGGTGAGAAAAACTCCCTTCCCTGAGTTTCCCCACCCTGTTCTCTTACTTTAGAAGGCCAGCCCCAACCCCTGACTTCCCTGGGCACATGAAGCCACTGGCTCATACTGCCACTTTGCTCAGCCAGGCGCTGTGCTGAGTGCAGAGATACTCCATTAAATGAATCCTGGGGTATAGTTTAGGGGCTCCCTGGGGCAGTAGAGAAGAGGAAGGAGGCTTTTTGCCCAAAGCAGAACTGGGGACCCAGGCAGGGGAGCCACTGATTTATATTAAAGGGCTGGGTCCTGCAGGTGCTGTAAATCTTGAAATCTCTCAGACTTGTGAATGTTAAAAATTTCCCCATCAGGGAATTCTTAATTGGAACAAATTCCCTATTGAGAAACATTCCCCAGTTTGATGTGAGAACTCACCAGGATCAGAAATGGGAGGACCTCTACTCCAACTGTACTTAAGACTGCTTTAGGGGAAAAAAAAACTCCTTGCTAAACAAAGAAAGTACTTGGATCCATGCTTATGGTGGGACAAGGAGTTCTTTGAGCCAGGCCTGTTTTGAGAATTGATACAATGGGATGCTAGGTACCTAAAAGGGTCGGGCAAGTTTTCTCTTGATGAGATTAGTTGACTCAGCTCTGTTTTCTCTCCTTCAGACTTACTGAGGATCTTGGTTGACCCAGCAGCATTTTTTTCTGATTCAGATTTACTGAGGAGATTGGCCGACTTAGCAGGAATTTAGATGGGCAGTCCTTTGGAAAGCGTCTACAGTGATTGGTAGATGTAAGGACTTAGGGGAGGTGACATGGGAGAAAAACCCCTATATAAGAAAAAGCAGAATCTCTTGAAGATATCCTTTTGGATAGATCCTTTTGGAGAAAGCCTTTTGGAGGATCTCTGATGAGGACCGCTTGGGAAGAATCTCTTGAGAGAGGCCTTTTGGAACAGTCTCTGGCTGGAAGGCTCTCTGGTGAAGTCAGCTGAGATGGAGCTGGCCTGGTGTTACTAGAATCCTTGTTTAGTCAGACCTTGTGGTGAGTGTTAAAAAACTGACTGATTTCTCTCGTAAGACTCAGGTCTAGGCCATATTGGCTTGAGGCCCTTCATACTTATTCCTTTCTTACTCTCTCTCTCTCTCTTTCTTTGATTACTCATTGTATTGTTAATTAAAATCTCTATAAAACCCAATTGACTTGGGTATTTGAATAATTGGGAATATTTCCCTGGCGACCACCTTATATTTGATTTAAAACCCAAGACACTGTAGTGAAACATATTTCTGAGGTCAAAATTTACTCACCCTCTCTTATATCTATCACAATTTATATCTTCCACCATTTTAACTCACTACAGTTTAAGACCTTAACCATTTTAAATCTCACAGTGCGAAATGCAGACTCCTGTTTCTTCCCAGTCTCTGCACTCTCCACACTTTGCCACCCCCCACCCTCCACCTGACCAGACCTGTTTTAAACCAAGGGGCACTAGGACCCAATGGATCTTTACCAGCCCAGTGTCTGTCTGACTTTCCCCACATGCCACTGTAGTAGGGACCTACTCAGAGTAAATCATTAAATTAATTATGAGGGTCCTTCTAGGCTGTGCACTAGGGTTAGGGGCTCCCTTCCCCCCTAAAACTTTGAAAACTTGTGGCTATTCCAGGGGAAGGGATTTAACTCCATTTTTCTTTCCCTTCTCCCTTCCCCCTCAAACAGTCCTTAGACCTGGGATAAGAGGAAGTCCTTTTTCCTTTTTTTAAAAATTTGTTTCTTGAAACTTACCCTCAAACTTTGCTTGTAGACTGCCTGGTTTCTTTAGCATAATTAAAGTCACATTTTCCTTGGGAGTGCCTGCCTTCATTAGCATTTTAAAAACCACTCAAAGCTTTGCTTGTAGACTGCCTGCTTCTTTAGCATATTAAAAGACAATTTTTTTGTTTTCCCTTTGTCTGACTGCCTGCTTAGATAGGTCTACCCACAGATGTCTTCCACTCTACATGCATTTATAGCTCCACCCACTGTCGAGAATTAAAACTGCAGGAAAATATAAAAAGAATTCCTTTGCTACTGCTACTAGTGATCTAAAATAATGCTATTAAATTGAATACATTTAAATAAAAGAATTATTAATTTCTAAATTTGAACAAAGCCAACATTAAATCAAATTAATTACATGCAATATTAAGGAATACTTTTAAAACACAAAAGTATTAGTAATACTATTAACAATAATTATTAATTTTAAATAACTATTATGTCACTATTATTAATTGCTAATCATTATTATTGATACTTGTTTATGATTTATGGTTAATTGTTAATAACAATGACTATGACTGTGTATTATTACTAATATCATCATTAATAATTATAATAAATGCATATTGTTATTAATTATTAATAGCAGCAATTATTATACTAAATGCACTTAAGCCAAAGGGGCCTGCCCCCTAATTGGCATTTGTCAATGCGTCTATCAATCAGTTTTTGTATTTTACTCCCATCTGTAACTATTGTTAGTTGCTCCCATCTCTCTTAGAAAAATGCAATATTGTATGTACTTTTAGATAGAAGGTATTTAGAGTTATAAGATAGTTATATTTAAATGATCCTTTGGGGGGACAGGTCTCCCAAAGGATCATAGGCGGTTGTGCCACGGAAGTTTATCTCTTCCCCCCTCCTGAGTAACTTTACCTGTCTATCAAACATTCTTGACATACCACAGTTGCATCAATGTACATTCTGCATGTCAATAAAAGTTAAGGTTTGGGGCAGAATCAGGATAACCAGAAGAGAACTGCAGGAGACTGAAAGGGAGAACAGAGAAGAGACAGAGCAGGCAGGTGAGAGAGGAATGAGGAAGAGACTGGCAGGCTAGGCACCATGAGGTCAGGTTAATTATAGGAACATTGTCTACCCTTCCAATAAACTTTATAAAATATATATCTGGGTAGAAATATTATTTTAGTTATTACATCCCTGCAGGTTACATTACACATTTCCTTAGAAAACTATAAATTCCCATTATCTACATTTTACTGTATTTTTATTTATTTTTATAAATATGTTCTAACTACATTTTAATCTATTTTGGGCTGTACTTGGGAGTGCCAGGTGCTTTCATCCACTCTGGCCATCAATCTGATATCTCTGTTCTCCATTATGCTGCCTTCCTAATCTATAAACAACAATAACAATAATCTATAACCTGATTTTGCCAAATGGCCATCCTAAACACATTTCAGGATTAAGGTGATGTTTCTGTTAACCTTTTTCTCCTAAAATAATGAGAGTCTTCTGGTACAGTTTGTGCAATATAATTTTATTGATAGTGCAAATCTTATCAGACACACAGTCCCATAATAAATAAAAATCAAAGATCACTTGACACACATAAACATGCAAGTCTTATTTGGTACAATGCAAAAATTTAACATTCTGACAATATTGCTAATTGTGTTTTACAAAAATCTGGGTAAGATTGGAAGCAACCCTAACTCAAAAGGTGATACAGACCATTCCATTTCCACAGCAGATTTTAGGCTAATGATTTCAGGAGAGTTTTTTCTCTTTTAAAGATATTTAACTATACCACAGAGCAAATTATATTTCTGAAAACATTACAACACGGAAATAAAACCAACAAAATAAAAGCAAAATGATTGAAGAGGACTATATAGTTTCCTCTTCCTTTTTATCATCATCATCATCACATTGTTTTATTTTTGGCATGAATTCACTTTTTCCATCAGCAGGAAGATGTGTTCTGCAAATTCTCGGATGGCACCTCGGCCACCACTGGATTTGCAGATATACCCAGCAGCCTTCTGGGCAACAGAGCAAGCATCAGCAGGAACTCCACTCATGCCAGCTTTCTTCAAGCATTCTTCATCAGAAACT
This sequence comes from Monodelphis domestica, assembly GCF_027887165.1. NCBI lineage: Eukaryota > Metazoa > Chordata > Mammalia > Didelphimorphia > Didelphidae > Monodelphis > Monodelphis domestica. The sequence continues at coordinate 132,873,605 of NC_077231.1, read as the reverse complement.
TCATTTCCTAATGGTAAAAAGATACTCATTAAATCAAACACTATTAAAACACAAAAACAGCATTCTTTTTGGATATGGCAAGCTACTGAAATTCTGACTGTGATTTAACATAATTGATATAACATATCTTGCAACAACTTGTAACAACTCTGAGGTAGTTGCTATTATTACCCTTATGAAGATGGTAATGACTGATGCTATGAGAGGGTAAATCACTTTGCCCCAGGCCACACAGCCAGTAAGTATCTCAAGAGGGTTTTAAATGTAGGTCGTTTTGACTCTAGGTCCACTGGTCTGTCCACTGTGCCACACTGCACGCAGAGATTCACAAAATCTTGAGAGAATAGGGAAAAGACTGTTGAATTTGAAGTAGGGCATCTGAGTTTGAATCCTGCCTTTGTCCATTACTCTATGACATGGAGTAAATCGTTTCACATCTCTGAGCCATTTGCTTTGGGAACACCTCCATTCAGATTTAAAACTGGGAAGTGTAAATCTTGAAATCTCTCAGACTTGTGAATGTTAAAGATTTCTCCATTGGGGAATTTTTCATTGGAACAAATTCCCTACTGTAAACATTCCCCATTTTGATGTGAGAACTGGCCAGGATCAGAAATGGGAGGACCTCTACTCCACCCGTACTTAATACTGCTTTAGGGGAGAAAACTCCTTGCTAAACAATGAAAGTACTTGGATCCATGCTTATGATGAGGCAAGGAGTTCTTTGAGCCATGCCTGTTTTTAGAATTTATACAATGGGATGCTAGGTACCTATAAAAGTCGGGCAGGTTTTCTCTTGACGGGATTAGTCGACTCAGCTGTGTTTTCTCTGGTTCAGACGTACTGAGGGGATTAGTTGACTTAGCTGGAATTCAGATGGGCTCTTTTAGAAAACATCTATGGTGATTGGTAGATGAACTTAGGGGAGGTGACATAGGAAAAAAACCCTATATAAGAAAAGGAGGGGGCAGCTGGGTAGCACAGTGGATTGAGAACCAGTCCTAGAGACGGGAGGTCCTAGGTTCAAATCTGGCTTCAGCCACTTCCCAGCTGTGTGACCCTGGGCAAGTCACTTGACCCCCATTGCCTAGCCCTTACCACTCTTCTGCCTTGGAGCCAATACACAGTATTGACTCCAAGATGGAAGGTAAGGGTTTTAATAAAAAAAAAAAAAAGGAATCTCTTGAGCAAGGGATCCTTGGAGATAGATCCTTGATCCTTAGAGATCCGATCCTTGGAGATAGATCCCTTTGGAGGAGGCCCTTTGAAGATATCTTGAGAAGAAGTCCCTTGGGAGGCTGACTCTGGCTGGAACTCCCTCTGGGGAGACTCTGTTCCCCAGACATCCTTGCTTAAGACATATCTTGTGGTGAGTGATAAAAGAATAACTGACTGATCTCTCTCTCTTAAGACTCAGGTCTAGGCCATGTTGGCTTAAGGTCCTTCATACTTATTTCCTTTTTCTCTCTTTCCTTTAATTACTCATTGTATTATTAATTAAAATCTCTATAAAACCCAGTTGACTTGGGTATATTGAATAATTGGGAATATTTCCCTGGCGACCACCTTATATTTGATTTAAAAACCAAGACACTGTTGTGAAACATATTTTCTGTGGTCAAATTTATTCACCCTCTCATATCTATCACAATTTATATCTTCCACCATTTTAACTCACTACAGTTTACAACATCAACTATTTTAAATGCTACAGAAGACATAGCAATGATTAGTAGCACAGTCCTCATGGAAGACGGACACAAAAGCCCATGGAGTTCAGACGCTTGCTTTAATGAGGAATAGATGAACCCCTGGATGAGTTCCAGAGCTAAGTCTCTGTGATTCTATGATCCTATCGTCTATACTTACCTGGTGCAGAGACATTTGCCATGAGTGAGGTCAGCTGGATAGTAGGGAAGGTGTTCTGACACCTAGGAGTTACTGAATTTAAACTTTCATTTTTCAATGGGTAATATATCTGGTAGTGATAGTTTGCAGATGATATCTCAACAGTAATTTTGAAACTATGACATAGTGTAACTTCAATAAGCTATGGCAGTATATATATTTGAAGGATCAGCCACATATTATTTTGGCTATACACATAATAAACATGCACATGAATGGACTGGGTCAGGAAATTCTTAACCTGTTTTGTTAAACATTCCTGGCAAAACCTGTGAAATTCATAGAATAATGTTTTTTAATATAGACAAATAAAAATGTATGATTATAAAGGAAGTCAATGATTTGGAAATACAATTACCAAAATATCAAAATGAAAAAAGTTCATGGATCCCATGTTAAGAACCCCTGGGAAGGAAACAAATTGAATTCTAAAATTTTCCCACCACAATTCAAATTGGCTTACAGGAAACTTTTATCAAGTAGGATTGCAGGGTTCTAGTTTTCAAATGCCACAATTATAGAAGATAGCTGCTTTCACCTCCTCACTCACCTTTCTCCTAAAGGATTATAACAGTTCCCTATTGGTCTCCCTGCTTCTAGTCTCTTCTGTATCCAGTCCAACCTCCACACAGCCATCAAATTAACACTCCCTAGACATATACCACTGCTCTTCTAAAAGGTCTAGTTATCCCCCATAGACCCTAGGTCAAAATACACACTTCTCAGTTTGTCATTTAATGCTTGCCTCCATCTAGCTCCCACCTAGATAGAGGGAAAAAAAGAAGAAAAAGGAGCACACTCTTTTTTTCCTCTTTATACCATTCACCAATCTCTGCTCTTTTACTTTAGTTTGGTCAACCTTTCTTTTTCCACTTTCTCTACTGACAGTATGTGTATTTGTGAAAGCATAGACTTCAGGGATATGTTCTATTACAACTTTCATATGATTTATTAAATGCCTCTGCTTTGAATTTGTTGTATCCTCTTTCTCAGCCAAACATCAAAAAAAGCTACCTATGTTCTCTGTCTCCACTTTCTCATGCCTCACTCACTTTTCAACTCTCAGAAATCTGGCATCAGACTTTGCTACACAACTGAAATTATTCACTGCAAAGTTACCAGTGACTTTTTAGTTGCCAAATAGAATGGCAGTTTTTTAAATCCTTGTTCTTCTTTACTTCTGTGAAGGATCTGATACTGTTATCCACTCTTTCTCCTCAGTCAGTAAATCTGGCAACAAGCATTTATCAGTGATTATTATGTGTCATGGAACTGTATAAATTGCTTAGGATACAAAGAATGCCAAAAACATGGTCCTTGCCCTCAAAGAGTTCATATTTGAGTAGGGAAGTAATATATATATATATATATATATATATATAGGTATGTATGAAATATATATAATGTATATGGAAGAGATAATCTTAGATGGAAGATATGATGATTTAAAAGTTCCAAGAGGGGACAGGTAGGTGATTCAGTGGATGGAGTGTCAGGTCAGGAAATGGAAAGTTCTGTATTCAAATCTGATTTCAGACACTTCCTAGATATGTGACCCTGGGCAAGTCACCCCCACTGCTTAGCCTTTACCATTCTTCTGCCTTGGAACCAATACTTAGTATTGATTCTAAGCTGGAGGTAAGGGATTAAAAAAATTCCAAGAGCCTGACTTCCAGGTAAAAAAATCAATTTATTAATTAGGCTAGCAATGATCAATAAATCAAATTATCAATGACCTCTCCCTTGGTGATCAAAGACAAGGAAGTTCTGCCAATTGAATCCATAAGTATATTTTGGAAGCCCATTATTCAGCCCTCCCCTGGGCATTTCAAAACATCTCTGACGAATAGCCAAAGATATTCCATCATACTCTCATCCCTCTTTATATCACTTTTCTATCTATCATGGAATAATGGAGGAAATTCTTTGGGTGGGCCATTCCTTAAAGTTCCTAGGAACAAAGGAATGACTGGGAAGGTGCAAGGGGAAGATCTGAACCTCAATTCAAAACCCAGAAACAGAAATAATTCAATATATTAGAAATACATTCTCTCAAAGGCACAAGCAGCAAGATGGTGCAGTGAATTGAATGTTAAACCTAGAATCAGGAAGATCTGAGTTAAAATCTAGTCTCAGACACTTACTAGCAAGTCACTTAACCCTGTTTGCATCAGTTTGCTCATTGTAAAATGAGCTGGAGAAGGAAATGGCAAACTATTCTAGTACTTTTTCCAAAAAGGGTCATGAATAGTTGGACACAATTGAATAACAGAATGAGAACCAGCAGAGAGCAATGTCATGAAAATGAGAAGAATGTCAAAGACGGGGTGATTAATAGTGTCAAAGGTTTCAGAGAGACTTCTTGAGAAAGATAAGGAATGAGAAAAAGATCTTGAGATAAATTTGGAGAGAGAAATTTCAGTTGAATAATGAGTTCAAAAAACAAACTAAGGAAAATGGATAATTAAGTGAGAGGAGAGAAAGTGGAAACTTCTAGTGTAGATAGTTTTTCTCAAGGAGTATAGCCAAGAAAGAGAGAAGAGATATCGGATAATAGTTAGAGGGGATGATCATATTTTATTTAGTGAAAATTACTTAAGAAAGGGTGAAATGGGTCTGAGAGTAGGCAGCCAAGAAATAACCAGTGGACTTGGAGGGATTAAAAATTTGAGAGAATGGGGATGATAGAGGGGACAAGCTGATGAAGATGGGATCAAGGGTATAGGTAGAGGGTTTGCCTTGGTAAAGAGAACAATTTAATTAAGAGAGAGTGGGTGAAGATGTGGAATCAGAGGAGGGAACTTTTGGAGAACAGTCTCAATTATTTTTGGAGAAGTATGAGGCAAAGTTCTTAGCTGAGAGAATGAAGTGTGGTAGGAATCTTGTAGGTTATAAGATGTTAGAAGAGGGATGAAAAAAGTCTAGAATAACCATTGTGGTGAGTAGGACAGTGAATTGATTAGGAATGTATGAAAGGATTGCTTTACTTAATTGAAAGTCTAATTGATTATGTAACATAAATTTGTAGTGGGCCAACTGAAAATTATTTTATTATTTCCTCCAGTTCTATTCAGCAGCACATGAATAGTATTGGAGGACTTGGGCAATGTCAATAATCCAAGGATAGGGTTTGGAAGGTGTGACTGGTAGTAGGACCAGAGAGTAAGGGATTCAAGAAGAAAATGTAGAGTTAAACCAATTTACAAAGGATTCAATATATAGAAGAGAAAAAGTGTATCCAGTGTGGGGGTGATTGAATGGGAAGAAAATGAAGGTTTAATGCTTGGTTCACCACCAGTTAGGATAAACAGGACAAAAGGCATAAGGTATGGAGAAGTAGGGAATAATAAAAGATTATGATCAAATAAATTTCAGAGTTGATGAACATGGAAGTAGAATACTTGTACTTAGCAAGATAAAAAAAGATGTCTATCTCTAAGTGTAGCTCAATTGGAATAGCGAAACAAGTCACTAAAACTGACTTATTGAGGAACAGGGTAGTTCTGATAGTTGAGGAACCATCAATATGTAAATTTCAGTCTTACAACGTGGATTAGGGCAGGAGTTGGAGTAGGGGGAAAGATCATAAACCAGTCCAGGCCTTGAACTCCCTGAGGAAAGAAGAAGCACATACTACATATCAATAGAAAATGATCACAAGGAACTATATTGGGTGATAAACTTGTATATTATAAACCTCAAAGGAGGAGAGGATTCTGAGTGATGGTGGTAGAAAGAGTCTGAAGTGGCACTATGAAGCAAGGAATATTCTGACTTCTTTGCCATGACCAGTCAAACAGTATGAGTAATTCTTTCTTTTCTCCATAGATTCACATATGAAAGATAAAATCTTAGTTCTATTTTATTATGACTAAATAGCAAGGTACCCACCGAGATATGCCACTTCTTTCCAACATAAACCCATTTCTTTTCTCCATTCATCTACAACTGCTAGCTTATTGGAAATACCAATTTCCATTCTCAAATCCAGTTTTAAAGAGGAGAGTGTTTGTTTTGAACAGGACCTTTCAGAGATTAACCTCACCTATGGAAAAAAAAAGGTAAAAATATTAAAGCAATACAAATTTAAAAATAGAAAATCCTTTAATAATAACAACTCTAGACTATAAAACAACTCAACAAAATGAACAGTTATTTGATATCCTGAGATATTATTTTAATTTGAAAGAAATAGTTATATTTAAAATTTGACATAGACTCTAAGATTAAAAGGTAATGATTTCATCGGGCAAAGGATCTAGAACAAAAATGATATATAAATGATCCCATTGACATAGAAGCCAGTCTCCATATCCAGAATGTGTGAAGAAATAGGCTCATTGAGTTTTGTCTTGATGAGACCACATCTAGAATACTTTGTTGAATTCCTTTTGGCACATTTTAGTAGGGCTATTGACAACTCAAAAAGTATATAAAGGAGGATTACTAGCATAGTAAGGGGCCTTGAAATAATGGAGTGAAAACTAAAGGAACTGTGAAAGCTATCCCAGAAAAGATTTAAGGGAAGTATGGTAACTATCTTTCTGTATATAAATAGCTGTCATGTGTAAGATTTATGTTTTGCTTAGCCCTAAAGGATAGATGAGTAGAAGTTGCAAAGAAGCAGATGTAGGATCAAATAAGGGGAAAAATCCCTTATTATTGGGGCACTAAAAATTGAATGGGTTGCCTCTGAAAGATAACTAGTGGGGAATTTTGTAGAACATATTTCTTTATAGGTAAAAACTAGAAAAGATGGCTTCTTCCACATTTCATATTTTACCAAAAATTTTAAATTTCAGGATTCTCTCCCCAAGTTTTCTGTGAGACCAAATAAAAAATATAATGTAGTATAATTCAGTGGGTAAATACCTCAATATCACTTTTCTTTAATAAATTTATCCCAATTGAATCTCTAACATCATAAGATATTATTTCTTCTTGGTTTCCTGATACATAAATGTGACCATTGGTGAGACATCCATCAATATTGCAAACTAGGAGCTTTATTTCCTTAAGCTTCTCTTTGCCAAAATAGCCATATCTGAAAGAAACCAAATCCAAATTTGACAAGGTCTTTTTGAATCCAAATATAGTAGTCTTTGGTTTAAAAGCACTTTATATAATCATCTTACTTGAGCCTCACAATAAAAACCTAGAGGTAGCTATTATCACTATTATTATCTCCAATTTACAGATGAAAAAACTGAGTTTCAGAGTATAAATATGTCATTTGGATGGTCAAGTAACTGGTGCTGAGGAAGGATTCCAATATAGAAAATAACAATATTCTTCTTGACTCCAAGTCTAGCACTCTAACTCATAAAGAGCCTGCAATTTAATAAACATGTTATCTTCTTAATCTTTCAAGTCATAGACATAAATAATAAAGGAAGACTTGCTTCTGCATAAAAACATCTATGCCCACACATAAAAGTATGAATTCTTATACTTTATTGTAGAACAAGATTAAGGTAGTCTAAGATGGCGTGGTTTTATAGAACCAGACAAACTATATTGAGTACCATCATAACAACATGTAAGTTAATTATAAATGACCATTTGGACACTTTGTTGTAATGTAATTAGAATTTAGTCTATTTGTTAAGTATAAATATAGTTGGCTCTTACCTCAATACTCTTTGTTCTGCAATAGGCCAATCAATATCAACATCAATGTCTACACTGTGTTCAGCTCGCATTTCATAATAGGCCATCTTCCCACCCTATTAAAAAAAATTAATGTCAAAAGTATTACTTCTTAGCATCAAATATAGCTATTACTGTTCCATCAAGAAGTTTTTTAGATTAATCAATTATTTATTATTTCTCCTTTCCAATGTCACCCTTTGAAAAAAGAAACAACAAAAAAATCTTTTGTAATAAATATGTACAATACAATGAAATAAATTCTCACATCGACCATGTCCAAAGATTTATATCTCATTTTGCATTCCAAGTTTATCACCTTTCTGACAGGTTTAATCTTCACTCACTAAGTCAAATATTATTAAGTACCTACCATGTGAGAGATAAACAAGAGATAGTTGTGGCTCAGTGATTAAGAGCAGTTAAGGCTGAGTCAGGAAGACCTGAGTTCAAATCCAGTTTCAGACACTTATCCTAGCTGTGTGACCCTAGGCAAGTCATTTAATCTCTGATTGCCTCATAAAAGAATTCACTGGATCCACTGGAGAAGGAAAAGGCAAACCACTTCAGTATCCTTGCTAATAAAATCCCATGGATAACTATTGCACAACTAAACAACAACAACAACAATGTGCCAGGCACTGTCCAATGCACTAGGAATAGAAAGACAAAAAACAGTTCCTGCTCTTTAGGAGCTCAGAGTCTAATGAGGAAGACAACATACAAACAATTAGGTACAAACAAGCTATTTACAAGACAAAGCAGAGATAATTAATAAAAGAAAAGAACTAGAATTAAAGGGAATTGGGAAAAAATTTCCCAAAATCCAATAGGATTTTATCAGGGTCTTGAAGTGAGTCAGCGAAGCCATGAGGCAGAGGTGAGAAGGAAGAGCACTCCAGGCAGGTGGGGCAGTTAGTAAAAATGAATGGAGTCTGGAGATGGAATGTCTGATTTAAGAAAGAGTAAGGAAGCAAATATTGCTGGAGTCCATGTGGCTAGAAGCAGGGGCTTAAAAAGACTGGAAAGGCAGGGCAGATCCTATGAATTTTGGGATGCCAAACAAAGGTTTTTATATTTGATACTAAAGGTTATAGGAAGCCACTGGAATTTACTGAGTAGGCTGTGGTTACGTGATCACAATTGAGCTTTAGGAAGATCACTTTGACAGTGAATGAAGCATGGATACTAATGAGGAGAGATTTATGCCAGGGAGTCTAGATGTGGGATGATGGGGTCTGTACTGGGGCGGTGGCAGTATCAGAGGAGAGGAGGGGGCATACTTGAAAAATATTACAAAGATAAAGTTGACAGGCCTTGGTAACAGATTGGATATGGGGGACAAAAGAGAATGAGGAGACAAGGATAACTCCTAGATTATAAGCCTGCATGACTGAGAGGATGGTGTTATCCTTACCAGTAATAGAGAAGTAAGGATTAGGGAGGTTTGAAGGGGAAAGATGTTGCATTGAGCAGAGTTCTACAGTTTTTCAAAGTTATTTTCCACTATAATATTGTTGTCATTGTTTTCCTAATTCTGATCACTTCACTCTACACTGGTTCATAAAGATCGTTCAAGTTTCCTTTGAAGGTGTCCATTTTTTAATGGTACAATAATATCTCATTACTTTCATATATTATAATCTGTTAGGTCATTCCCAAAAGATGTCTGGGTCAAAAGGTATGCAAAATTTAGTAACTTTCTAGAAAAAAATTTTATTACAATATATATAACTTCTGGATTTCTGGAGAACTAAAAAATGCAAAAGACATTACTAACATAAACCAATAAATTTTTGAACCAAATATAGAGAGTATTTTTTCTCTTTATATCAAAACAAATCCACCAAGAAACTTAGATTACTTTTAAATATTGCTGATGCCAAAATTACCATTTTTCCCCTTTAATGTGAAATTCTACTTTAAATTATAAAGAATAGTTCCCCATCTCAGTTCTTCTAAAAGTATGGTCCAAAGAAGAGCTGGATGACTTCTATCAGGAAGAAATCTCTAAGGCAGCCCAGGGAGAGAAAATAGAGATAAAGAGGCCTGTATCATAATAACATATATGAACAGATCCTTTTTCTTTCTACTTCTCTTCAACTCGGAGATTATATAAGGGTCCCTGCGATTTCTCTTCTAGTTATAACACAAGAGAAAATGGAGGACAGGAAAATTTGCCATACCATTGAACCATATCCACTTGTGGAAATTAAGTATGAACTAATAGAAGAAATAATATTTAGCCCTAATTTAAAACTTCTAGTTAGGGGGCCTGGAGGGAAAGGATTCATAATCATTAAAATATTTTGATGTCAGTGGGAAGGGAATATGATTTCCTACCTTAGTAATTATGTGGATGAGAGATAATTTCTAATGGGTAGAGGAATACTGGTTTTCTTGATGGTATGGTTTCTGGACCATGTTTCTCAGATGGGAATCATCTGTAATTGATTAGTATGATTTTTCCTAAACATTTGATATTTTGTATAAAGTTTGTAAACTGGTAAGGAGGTGAAAAGCTTTTTTTTTTTCCCTCTCAAACATGGTGTTTTAGATAAACTTATGATAACATGATAGAACTCTATGGAATTTTCTTTTCAGGTAAACTTTCATAACAAAGAGGCAATTATTAAGTAGTAATGCTATAAGTGAAGAGTACCTTGAATATGGATTTAAAATAGATTAGTGTTTTTAATAGAATATGAATGTTGCAATAATCCTTTTCATATTTGAAGATATATGTCTTTACATACAGAATATCTTTATGTATAGAATACTATATATATACTATAGTATAGTCTTGTAAAAATGGAGATTTTGAACCCTAGACTTCATTCCCCAGAAGTCCTTGGTATTTCCCAGAATTCTCTATAATCTCTCCTGAGTCTCCATGTTGGCGAGATCATAATTGGTATTTAACTTTAAGTAATGCCTCCCATGCTGGCTTCCTTTGCAATGATGCAGCAAGTATAGTGGTAAGCTAGGTGTGGGGATTTTAAATGGGCTAATCAGCCATGAGCTGATTTTTATTGGTTTTTATTTTGTATCCTCTTTATTCCTTGATTTCTAATGATCCTTAATAAACCTCATAAAATATAATATTTTTATTAGAGATATAATTTAATTTTTACAGTATGCAAAGATATAGATATAAATTGAAGTTAACTTAATGGTATTCTAGTTATCAACATCAGAGGATGAACATGAATGGCAATGCCTCATCCAAAGCAGTTTTGTCAGTAATAGTCAGGTCCCCCTAGTGCTGACATTCAATTCCATTTAGCAACTCTACTTCTCTTGTCATTTTTCAGGACTTAAGACACAAACATAAGTAAGATAGGGTAAAATTCTTTAAAAGGTTTTTGCAAAATGAATATACAGACCTGTAGGTAGCCCATTTCTATCAAATGCCTTTTGGCAAAATAAAAGGAGCCATTTTCATATAATTCTCCATCCCAGTCTTGCCGACGAGGCCGCTTGGCTGGATTCAAATTCAGAGGCTCTGTTACTTCACTTACTGGAAGTAAAAGACTATAGTCAATTCATAATGTTGCAAATCTACTAATGGCACATCTCAATATTCTTATTTTTTCTGGCAAGAATGATTCTTTTGGAATAATTCAGGATCAGAACTTTTTGTAAAAATGAGCAATTATATACAATGTAATAACAAAATCTCAATGAACTAAATTGATTAAGGGAATGGATGATATGGCTAAATGATTTTTTCATAAATTTCTAAAACATATTAGTAGAAAGATATTTTCTAGCTCCTAGTAATTGCTTGATGATACATCTCAAAGATGTAAGAAACCCCTACTAGAAGTCTAAATTCCTGGAAAAGTCTAAAGTAGCAGTGTGAAACTCAAATTTGAGTTTTTTATTTGAGTTTAGTTTTTAATCAGACAGTGGTGTTATGGAATAGTATTTGTAAAGTGTCCTGCAGACCTTAAAAGTGTAATGTAAATAGGGGCTTTGCTATTATTTAGAAATTTTTAGAAAAACACTTCTGCAGTTATCTGATTCAACTCTACAGAATTACTAAACTCAAATAGAAACAGGCGCCACTAATCTGTACATAAGGACCCCTGTGGACCATATTTTAACAAGGTTTTAAAATGTTATCAACATTTTACTGTGTTTTTATTAATTTTGTCAAATATATCAATTACATTTTAGTGTTGTTTGGAGTCTTGCAGGCTGCTAGATGCATGTTTTACACCTCTGGTCTATAGGTCGGTCCCCTATAATAACTCTGGATTATGACCTCAGGTATACCAAGGAACTAAAGACAATTTGTTCCAGCTAAGAGATGTCCCTCCTGCTCAGTTTTCCTTAGTACACTAGAATACTTTAATATGTTAAAAGTAAGTGATATGTAATTTATTTATATATTATTTGATGCTTGTGTATACCTCAGTTATCACAAGTTTCACTTGGATGGAGATATTTTAACAAAGTATTGTGAATAACAAAGCAGTATGTAAGCAAACAAAATTGAAACAAGCTGATGGTGATGTTATGATATATTTGTAAAGTATTCTGCAGATCTTAAAAATGCTATATGCATAGTAGCTATTAGTCAGCAATTGTTGGAAAATGTGATAGAGGCTGCCACTAGAGAAAAAGTGCCAGACTGAAGAGTATATGAAATTGATCACCTTGATGGGGGAGGGGCCCTAGGAGTGAATTTCCTGAGGAGAGAAGACTCTGGCTGGGAGAACAGTGAGGGTCTCTCCGTCTGGAGATGTCAAAGGGAGAAGGTGGATAAAGACTTTCTCCTGAGGGTTACCCACTTTCCTGCTGGTGACTGGAAATCTTTTCCCCCCAACACTTCCCAATTAAAGGGACTTCTGAAGAGAAACCTGAGCAGACTTTACCTCAACTCCTGTTGCCCAGGGGTGAGTCAACCTGACTTTCTCTCAGGGGGCTCAGGCTGCCAATGCCTGAGTTACCCCCCAAACTCAAGGAGGGAGGAAAAGGGCTTAGATAGAGACAGGGACCCCCTTTCCCCACTTTCCTTTTCCCATTCTTCCCTAATCGTTATTCCTTTTGTATTATCTGATTGAGTTAATATTAAAAGTTATCTGGTCCCCAAGCTGAGTGTGAGTGAACAGATCAAGGGGAGACCTTTTGAGTCACGAGTAGTGGAGGGGGGACAAGAGGGACAAGAGCGAATTGGGGAGAACAGCTTTATCTAAGGAGGAAAGGCAGAAGGGGGAAAATCTTCAACCCCCCTCTCCTCTCTCTGAGCTAACCCGTTACAGCTGCTGTCTCCCCTGAACCCTGCTTTTGAGGAAGGAGGGTTCTTTCTCCTCTCCTTCCCCATCTCCATACCTCAGGTTCCAAATCTCCCTCTTGGAGTACATTCCCTTCCCCTCTCTTATATTATTTTTTAAGACAAAAAACATTTCTGAAGCTATCTTACTGACATCTATGGTGATTACTAAAAAAAAATGTCACTTAAAAAATCTATTCCATTTTCAGAAATGTTAACTCCCTCTTAAATTGTAAGTATTCAATTACTTCACCTTCCTACCACCTGGTAATCAGCTTAGTCAATGTTTTACCTTTACATTTATAATTTACAAAATATTTACAATGTTTTACAATAGTTTTAAAAAGGATGAATATACTACCATAATTTGCATATTTTTAATCTAGTGATTAGTTTTTATTTTTATAAGTTAGGATCCTTCTACTAAATACTCAGTTTTAAATAGAAGTATGCCCATTATCACTGCTTCTTTGCAGAGGTTGGGGTCTGTGGGTGTGTAAAGTTGATATAATCTGATTAGCTTTGCTCAACTTTTTTCCCTTTTGTTTTAACTCTTTATTCTAAGGGAATACTCTTTCAAAGGAGCTGGAGAGAAGACTACATTTGGAAATGTGATATATATACAGAAATTATCAATGAAATGAAATTTTCAACAGTGAGTTCAATCTGGAGATATTCTCTTAAGGAGAAATAACTGTAGAGATAATTTTGCCATTTATTATTTAAAATGGGATTTCTGTGCTTAATAATAATCTCACCAGCAGAAAGAAACTTATAAATTTAGCATTTCATATACCAAAATAATTGTAGTAAATTGACTTAGTCAAGATGGAAGGAAGAAAAAGCACAAGAACATTAAAAAATACCATAGTAGCAAAAAACTCCTGGTACCTCCAGTCACCCTCACTCCTACTCCCATCTCTTATCCTTTGCCCTTAAATCCCTACTTTCCCTTAAAATATCATTTTGGATTTGTCAGTTATGAAAATATTTGTCTTTAACCTATTTATGTTTTAGCTCTTCTTTGGGCAAAACCTAACACTTTAATATGTGAAGGCTTACTTCCTAAAACTCTTCTTTCAAGTTTTAAGGGGTGGATAATTTTAGGCTTTGATATGTAACCACATATCATGCCCTTCCTTACTTTATTAGCTTTTATTTTACTGACAATTGTTCTGTCTACTAAAATGAAGGTTCCTAATATTTGACTTCTTATTCTATAAACCACTGTATCAAGACTATCTTGTTATTGTTTCCATAAATCACACTACTATTATGTACTTACATTCACTTCTCATAACATACCTAGTAAGAAAGAAAAATTGAGCCTTTCTATAATTAGTTGAGACTAGAAAAAATTAAAATGTCAAGTTACCTCCTTTCTGAATTTCACTCCACCGAAATTGATGACGCCTCACAACAGAGAAAACAGAATCATATCCATCTTCTCGGATCATTTCTGCCACTTTCTGAAGGTCAGCAGGATGTAAACAAGGGGAAGTAGCTTGGATATTTCCTATGATATCAACCTCTTAAGAAGACAAAAGATGAAAAAAATGTGTCATAATGATTTTAACAAAATAAAAATTTGTGCCAGTGAAGAGACGTTTCTAACTTTTACATTCAATTCATCATAAAGTAAATCAGGTTGCAAAAGAGCGGAGAATAGTCAGGGACTTGTCTGAAGTCTCCCAAATTCCTCTCAAACAACTTTAAAAGAACAGTTCAAACTGAATTCTGGAGTAGCAGGTCCCACAAAATGATGGCATTCAACATTTTTTTTCCAAGCCAAGACAACCTAGAAGATTGACAAGAAAGAGCTGTTGCACTAAAGAGAGAGTGGAGTGCAGTACAGCAATGTCAAGGCCCACACTGTGACCAGAGACCTCACTTTCCTATATTCACAGACTCTGGTGGGCTAGTACTACTCATTACCCTGGCACTATGATTACATCACCTCAGAAGAATTGAAAACTTACAGATTCTCAGAATTATCTCAGAAAACAGCTGAACCTTGGGATAATCCCCTCACCAATCTGAGAGTAGAGTCCAAATTTAATATAAAATTAAAAGCAAAAAAATAGCCCTGAAAAATGAGCAAATAGCAACAGCAACAAAAAAATAATCTGACCATAGAAGCTATTATAGTGACAGAGATCAAAACAAAAACTTAGAAGACAAAAAGTTAAAACTGCTATATTTAAGTCCTCAAAGAAAAATGTGAATTGGTCTCAGGCCCCTGACCTCCAAATTTCTAGAAGAGCAGAAAAAGGATTTTAAAAATCAAATAAGAGAAGAAGAGAAAAAATTGGGGGGAAATGGGAGCAATGTAAGAAATTCCAAGCAAAAGAATCAATAGCTTAGTAAAAGAGATACAAATAATGTTGAAGAAAATAGTATCTTAAAAACATACTACAGCAAATGATACAGAAGGTACAAAAATTCACTGAAGAGAACTCGTTAAAAAGTAGAATTAGCCACATGGAAAAAGTATAAAACCCATCAATGAAAATAATTCCTTAATAATTAGAATGGGGTAAATAGGAGTCAATGAGGCGATGGGATATCAAAAAATAATAAAACAAGGGCAGTTAAGTGGCTCAGTGACTAGAGTTAAATCTGGAGACAGGAAGACCTTGGTTTAGATCTGACCTCAGAAACTTCATAGCTGTGTGACCTTGGACCAGTCACTTAACCCCAATTGCCTGCTGATTACCACTCTTCTGTTTTAGAACCAATATTTAGCATTTATTCTAAGATAGAAGGAAAGGATTTTAAAAAAAAAAGAAACAATAAAACAAAATAAAGAGAATTTTAAAAATTGAAGAAAATGTGAACTATCTCACTAGAACAACTGACCCCCCCAAAAAAGATCAAGGAGATATAATTCAAGAATTATTGTACTACCAGAAAGTCAAGGCCAAAAAAAGGGCCTAAAGAAATTATCAAGGGAAATTACCCTTTATTCCTGAACCAGTCTAAAATAGAAATTGAAAGAATCCACTGATCACCTTCTAAAAGACATTCCAAAATAAAAATTCCTCCAAATATTAGTCAAAGTTCAGAACTCCTAGGTCAAGGAGAAGGAAAGAAATAATTTTAATACAATGTCACAATAAGAGTCAGGATAACATAAGATTTAGTCACTTCTATATCAAAGGAATAAAGGGGATTAGAATACGACATTCTAGAGGACAAACAAGCTAGGATTACAACCAGGAATCTTACTTACCCAGAAAAAGGAATATAATCTTAAAGGGGAAAAACAAATATTCAAGAAAATAGAAGACTTTTAAGGATACCTGATAAAAAGACCAGGGGTGAAATAACAAAAATCTGAATTTCAAATACAAGTCTCAAGAGAAGCATTAAAAGGTAAAAAGGAAAGAAAAATCAGAAGGGATTCAAGGTTAAACTGTTTACATTCCTATACTGGAAGATGATAATTGTAACTTCTAAGAACTTGATCATAATTAGGGTGTATAGATTGTATATATTTAAAGGGCACAGGTCTGCTTTGAATGTGACGATATCTAAAAAAATAATGTTAAGAGGGAAGAAAGAGGAATGCATTGGGAGAAGGGGAAAGAGAAAAGTTGAATGAGGTAAATTATTTAACATAAAAGAGGCAGGAAAAGATCTTTTACAGTGGAGGGGAAAATGGAAAAAGGAGGAGTAAGAAACTTGAATCTTATTCAACAGAATTGGCTTAGAGAGGGGTGGGTACTCAGATGAGTATAAATCTTACCCTATAGGAAAGGAGGAGGGGAAGGGGATAAGAGAAGAGAGGGATACTGATAAAAAGAAGGAAGGATTTAAGATAGTAGTCACATGTAGAACACTTTAGAGAATGAATGAGGTGAAATGAGAGACAGAATAAGGATAAATATTGAGGGGAAATAGAATGGAAGGAAATACACAGTAATCATAAACATTAAAAAAGTTACAGCAAATTTCTTTAATAAAGGCCTTGTTTCTCAACTATGTAGCGAAATTAATCAAGTTTATAAGAATACAAGTCATTCTCCATTTGGTAAATGGGTCAAAGGATATGGATAGACAATTTTCAAAGTAACCAAAGCTATCTATAATCATAAGAAAAAATGCTATAAATCCCTATTGATAAGAGAAATGCAAATTAAAATAACTGAGTTACCACCTCATACCATTCAGACAGGATAATATGACAGAAAAGGAAAATAGTAAAATGTTGGAAGGGATATGGGAAAATTAAGACATTAATGCATGACCATTCTGGAGAGCAATTTTTTTCCTTTTTCTTTTTTGAGTGAATTAATTAATTTAGAATATTTTTCCATGGTTACATGATTCATGATTTTTCCCTCTCCTCTTCCTTCCCCTTCCTGGAGCTGGCAAACAATTCCACTGGGTTATACATGTATCATTGTTCAAAACCTATTTCCATGTTATTCATATTTGAAGTAGAGTGATCTTTTAATGCCAAAACCCCAATCATATCTCCAGTGAACCATGTGATGGATCATACGTTTTTCTTCTGTGTTTCTACTCCCACAGTTCTTTCTCTGGATGTGGATAGCATTCTTTCTCATAAATTCTTCTGGATTGTCCTGGGCCTTTGCATTGCTACTAGGAGAAAAGTTTATTAAATTTGATTATGTCACAATGTACAAGTCTCTATGTAGAGTGTTCTCCTGGTTCTGCTCCTTTTGCTCTGCATCAATTCCTGGAGAATTCCTCCAGATCATTATTCCTTTCAGCACAATAGTATTCCGTCACCATCAGATACCACAATTTGTTAAGCCATTCCTCAATTGGAGGGCATCCCCATATTTTCCAGTTTTTGCCACTACAAAGAGCATGGCTATAAATATTTTTTTCCAAGCCTTTTCCTTATTATCTCTTTTGGGGTATGAACCCAGCAGTGGTATGGCTGGGTCAAAGGGCAGGCATTCTTTTAAAGCTCTTTGCACATAATTCCAAATTGCCCTCCAGAATGGTTGGACCAATTCACAGCTCCACTAGCAGTGTATTAGTGTCCCAATTTTGCCATATCCCCTCCAATATTTATCACTTTCATTTGCTATCATACTGGCCAGTCTGCTAGGGGTGAGGTGGTACCTCAGTGTTGTGTTGATTTGTATTTCTCACTCTTCCATGGGATTATTGATAGTTTTGATTTCTTTATCTGAGAACTGCCTATTCATATCCCTTGACCATTTATCAACTGGGGAATGGGAGAGCAATTTCTTTTATTATGTACTTAGTCGTCACCACCACCACCACCACCACCACCAAAAAAACCATTTAAATAAATACAAAAAAAATGTGAAAACCATAAACTCCACATTATTTACAATTTGTTTAAAATACGTTATGTATGTGTACTAATATAAATATCCTCTCCTATTGAGTTCCTTTTGGATTTGTTTTACTTTGACACTTTTTTCTCTTTATTTTGTGTCTGTTTTTTAAAAATGCAATCATAATATGTAATATCCTTATTCTCTTTTCATGTCTTTATATATTTCTCTTATTTTCTTTATATTTCCCTATTTGTCATTTCTAATAACATAATTAAAAATTAGGGAATGGATGAAAAAGTTGTAGTATATGATATTATTGTGTTATAAGAAATGACAAACAAGATACTCTTAAAAAATTCTGTGAAGACTTACATGAACTGATGCAAAGTGAAATGATAATAACTAGAACACTAAACATAGTAACAGCAATATTGTATGATGATCAATGATTAATTACTTTGCTACTATCAGAAATATGATTCCAGATAATTTTGAAGGACTTATGATGAAAAATGCTATCCATCTCCAGACAAAGAACTGATGAAGTCTAAATGCAGATTGAAGAAAACATTTTTTTTACTTTATTTTTCTTGGGTTGTTATTGGGTTTTTTTGGTTTGTGTTTTCTTTCACAACATGACTAATATGGAAATAGTTTTGCATGCCTGCACATGTATAATCTTTATCATATTGCTTGGCTTCTCAAGTAGTTGGGAAGGGAGGGAAGGAAGGAGAGAATCTGAAACTGAAAATATATTTAAAAATTTTTAACATTGTTTTTATATGTAATTGGGAAAAAATAAAATATTTTTTAAAAAGTAAATCAGGTTATCATATAATTAAATATAGTAAAATCCCATCCCAACAAAAACAAAACATGCACTTACTTAAAAAAATAAACTAGTAATTAAATACATACCATTATGATAACTTAGAAACTCTGTTATTGCATCTAAAGAAGTTGAACTGTCTTTTGAAACTTCTGAACTTCTTCGGTGAACTTGTGCTCCACACTGCTTGGCAACTTTCTCAATTTCATCATGATCGGTAGAAACCCATATGCTATACATGGATAAAAAGCACAATCCCCAAAATCAATAAAGAGCTTTGAAATGAAGGTGAATAGCCTCAGTTTGTAAATTTCCTGTAAGACTACTGAAATTGATGAAAGGCAAAAATAAATACAATTTGGAATTTTAGTTTTATAATACTACTAACAGGAGTTCAACAAAGAATGTTTGCATTATGGAACAATGATATAATGTTGCTACTTTGCAAATTTTTGACCTATTATGGGGGTCTCTGGAACATAACTCCCATGGTAGGTGAGGGATCACTGTACCTACTATGTGTGAAAGCATTGTTATACACTGGAGAAAAAAGGTAAAAGTGTTTCTGCCCTCAAGGGGCCTATAATCTAATAGGGGAGACCACATAAAAACAAAAAAAGCATCATATAGGATAACTATGAAATGATTAATCGAGTGAAAGTACTGGAATTAAGAGGAGTGAGGTTTTGTAAAAGGTAGGATTTTAGTTGGGACTAAAAAAGAAATAAGGGAGGACATTAGTATGGAAGAGGGAGAGTGTTTTTCAGGCAGAGAATATGCCTTGAATCAAGAAATTAAATGTCTTATATATGTAACAGTAAAGCCAGTGTCACTGGATCAAATAGGACAGAGAGTGAGATGAACCTGAAAGGTAGAAAGGGACTAGGTTATGAAGGGTTTGAATACCAAACAGCATTTTGTATTTTTTTCCTAGAGGCAAAAGGGAGTCACTGGAGTTTTCTGGGAAAGGGGTAATTTAGTCCTTCATTTTCATAAAATCACTTTAGTGGCTTTATAGACAAACAGCTGACTTAGGAATTAGGATTCTCACATAATTACTAGCTGTCTTCCATTAATGGAACAATATTAAAACTAAAACTGGAAATTTACCCCTAATTGTTTTACCAATGATTATTGAATTTAGCAGTAGCTTCACTGACTTAAACCCTCATTTTCTATACTACTGAAAGATAAAGTTCTGTAACCAAGACAAAGACAGGGAAATTAAAAGACCTGAGTTACTAGCCTTGGCTATGCCACTCATTTTCTGTGTGAATGTAAGACAAGTTATATACCTCTCAGCAACTGAATTTCCTCACTTGTAAACCAAGGCTGTTTATAGAATGCTAGATTTAAGAGTTGGGATTAACTTTATAAATAATCCTAGTCCAAATTCCTCATTTTATAAATGAGGAAGTTAGGGGAAAAAAGAACTTAGTGCCCAAAGCAGGAAATGTTGATTTTTAAAGTCCCTTCCAAGGTCAAATATTCTAAAATTCTAAGGCACCTAACACAAGTTCTATCTCTTTTGTGGATTTATTCAGTTCCTTACTGGAAATGTAGGCTGCCACAGCAAAAAAATTGGTCTTTATTTTACCAAAAGGCTTTTTTATAAATATGACTTTTTTATCTAATTTTCCAAAACTCCAAGAAAAGATTTGTGCAAGGTTCTATATTACAACTTACTGAGTAAGAAAAGTAAAAATCTCTTTATAATATTGCCTTAAAGCAGGGGTCCCCAAACTGCAGCCCCCTAAAGCCATTTATCTGGCCCCCACTGCACTTCTGGAATGGGCACCTCTTTCATTGGTGGTTGGTGAGAGGAGCATTGTATGTGGCAGCACCACAAAGCAAAAGTCTTGCTTCACTCAGTACTGCCCCAGACATAACCCTTTGCATGGTGCATTGTTCTGAGAAACGGAGGCTCCACACAAAGGATTATGTGGCTGCACGATGGAAGATGTCAGCATGGAGAGTGGCAATCTGGGGGAGGGGATTCTTCACTATGTATACTGCTTGGTATAGTGGTGGCAGTGATGGGCCTGTGCAAGGTGTGACAGGCCCATCACAACCAGCACTGCAGCCTCCGCTATCCCAGACAGTGGTATACAGATTTGTTCATAGTTTTTTTTTATAGTCTGGCCCTCCAAAGGTCTGAGGGACAGTGAACTGGCCCCCTGTGTAAAAAGTTTGGGGACCCCTTAAGGCTTGAGGGATATGCCAGTTTTACAAAACCAATAAACAATTATTGAGCATTTGACTGGGTGTAAGCACTATTTAAGACAAAAAGTAATAAGTCTCTGTCATGAAGGAACACCTAGTTTTAGGCAATGAGATGACTTGGCACAAATTTTAATGAATTTTGTAAACTGTTCATGTTTTTTAAATGTATCTTACCATAGTTTTATAGATTAATAGAGGGAAAGAGAAAAATAGTCTGCTTTATTTCCTATTATTTAAACATATATTTCCATTAAAACTTAAAAGCTCACTTTTGCTTTTTCAGAAAATGTGTTTAAAGGATTTTGGTCCCATCCTAGGCCATAAAAGTTGTATTTTATTGAATTCTGATTCATAAGATCATAGATCTAAAAATGATAAATATATTTATAGAGATCATGGTCCAATCCTTTCATTTTATAGATAAAAAAAATTAAGGTCCAAAGAAGTAAAATAATTTATCTAAGGCCATCCAAACAGTAAATGCTATAGATCCAGACTTAAAATCGAATCCCTCTTGTTCTAAATCCAGTTTTCTTCCCAATGCTATCTCCACAGTGCCAGAGTAGAATAGCCTTTTTATTGATGAGCAATGATGAACTTTGTTTTTTAAACATATTTGAAAGAGACTGATTTAGTCTAATATCTGCTTCAATAATCAGATATTTTTGAGACTAAGAATTTGAAATATTTTAGAAATAGTCAAACAGTAACTATCACTGGATAAATAAGGAATCATCTTAAGCTAACAAAAAGCATATTAAGTCTGAGATAGTAAAGTGAAAAATAAGAAGCACAAACTTTTTAATGCTCTGGGTAATTCTTCAAGACTGCAAATTGTGGGGCAACTGGGTTGCTCGGTGAATTGAGAGCCAGGCCTAGAGATGGGTGGTCTTAGGTTTAAATCTGGCCTCAGACACTTCCTAGCTGTGTGACCCTGGGCAAGTCATTTAACCACCACTGCCTAGACCTTACCACTCTTATGCCTTGGAACTCATATATAGTACTGATTGTAAGGGTTATTGCTGCTGTTGTTTTTAAGACTTTAAATTGCAGAGCAAGAGACAGAGAATACTACAAGATATAAAATGAATAATTTTGATTATATTGAGTTTAAAACGTTTTGTACAAACAAAACCAATGCAAGCAAAATTAGAAGGGAAACAACAAATTGGGGGAAAATTTTTTTTATGACAAAAATTCTCTGACAAAGGTCTAATTTCCCAAATGTATAAGATGCTAAGTCAAATTTACAAGAAATCAAGCCATTCCCCAAATGAAAATGTTCAAGGGATATGAATAGGCAGTTTTCAAATGAAGAAATCAAAACTATAAATAATCACATGATAAAGTGTTCTAAATCCCTCCTGATTATCAAAACAACTCTGTGGTACCACTGCATACCTAGGAGATTGGCCAATATGACAATAAAGGAAAATAATAAATGTGGGAGGGGATGTGGCAAATGCATTTATGCTATACAAATGCATGTACACTAATGCACTGCTTGTGGATTCATGAATTGATCCAACCTGGATCCAACCAATTTTGAAGGCAATTTGGAATTATGCCCAAAGGACTTTAAAAGATTTCAGTTCTTTGATCCAGCTATACCACTATTGGGTTTGTACCCCAAAGAGATTCAAAAAATGTTTGTACAAAAATATTTATAGCTGTGTCTTTTGTGGTGGAAAAAATTGGAAAACCAGGGGGTGTCCCTTGATTGGGGAATAAGTTGTGGTATACGGAGGTGATGGAATTGTGCTATAAGGAATGATGAACTGTTTGATTTCGATATGAACTGGAAAGACCTCCATGAACTGATTTGGTGTAAAATGGACAGAATCAGGAGAACACTGTATACAGAAAGTGAAACACTATGGAATGATCAAATGTAATAGACTCTGCTACTAAAAGCAATAATCAAGAACAATCCCATGGAACTTACGAAAAAGAATGTTATCCACATCTAGAGAAAGAACTATGGTAGTAGAAATGCAAAAGAAAAATATGTGATTCATCACTCTATTATATGGGTATGTAATTTGGGGCTGTGGTTTTTAAAAGATTACTCTTATTACAAATATGAATGTTATAGAAATGGGTTTTGAGTAATAAAACATGTATAAACCAGTGGAATTGCATGTCAACTCCAGGAGGAGGGGAAAAAGAGAACATGAATCATATAACCATGGAAAAATATTCTAAAAATCATAAAAATAAAAAAGACTTTTAATTGCAGATATCAATCAGCATCAGTGGGAGTTCCTAAATAGGAATTCTCTCTACCAACGAAGTAACACTCTCCACACAACAATAACTGAAAAATGTAAAATTTAAAATAGGAAGACTAAACAGATAATTTTATAGTTCTTCCTAATTCTAAAATTATAAATCTATATATCATAGAAATATGACATCTAAGAGTACCTGAATGCTCTATAACTGACATTTGGCCAAATCACAGACTCACAAAATATCCAAGTAAAGAAGGGACATCAAAGGGTATCTATCTAGTCCCTCTGTATCTCAAAAAAAGAATCCTCTCTGCACTACAGTTAACAAGCCCTCATCTAGCTTTGGCCTGAAGACCTCTAGGGAAGGGAGTCTTAACACCTCCTGCATCCATTCTACATACAGATCATTCTGATTGTTAGGAAGGTCATTGTGATGAGCTTAAATGTGTCCCTGGTACAATTTTTATTCTCACTGATCTTAGTTCATGTTTGGGGGCCCAAAATATCAAGTCTAACCCCTGTCCCATGTGAAAGCCCTTAAATACTTGAAGACAGCTATCCTATCTCCTACTTGCCACATCTGTTTTCTCTTCTATTGGCAACACATCTCCATTTCTTTCACCTGATCCTTCTATGGTCTTTATTCTTTCATATATTTATGATTCAGTGACATTGGCTTTTTCACTATTCCTTAAACACAATGTACTGTCTCCAGACTATGTGTATTTGTACTAGCTGATCCTAATGCTTGGAGCACTTTCCTTTCCCCTCTCCAAATTCCTCCCACTCTGTTCCCTCCCCCCACCTCCTTCAAGATTTCTACTTAGATTGCACCTTGTATTAAAAATCTTTCTCAGTCTTTCCCTATACCCTTGACCTACCCCCAACTGCTAGTGTCTTCTCTCTAAAAGTATTTGATTTTTTCCTTTCTTTTTAACCCCAGTGCTTACTTGTTACACATTATGAGTTTTAATAAATGCTTACTGACTGATTTCACCAGATTGGTTGCCTTTATTAGATTATCAATCTCTTCCTAAAATAAGATATTCAGAACTGAAGGTAGTCATTGAACTGAGTCACATACATAGATAGGATGTGACCAGAACAGGGTACAGCAGGAATATTATTTCTCTAGACTAAAGGAAATCTAAAAATCATACTACTTTTTTTGGCTGCCATATCACTTTATTGACTCACATAGAAGATTGAATACTAATATATCTATGCAAATCTAGGTTTACTTAAGATTGTAGATAATTTCTTGAAAATGACCAAACTTTATTACATTATTTATTGAAAGTTAAAAGTTAACAGCAGGGTGAATTGACTCCATTGTTCAAGATCAGTGCCAATAGCATAGAGCAGGACTACTTAAACATGTCTTTCTAATTAGGTTTCCTTCTATATATAGGCCATTGATGACTTTGAAAGAATAAATTTGTCTCAATTCATCATGACTTAATTAAAAGATCAAGGAAATCTCCAAATCAAGCCATCATCACTTACCTGGAGTTATTACAAGAAGCCCCCTGTTCCCATCTCCAGTTCTAGTTGGTATCTCTACTTCTGATCTCTTTCCTCTTTAAATGAATTCCTAAATCAGAGATCTTACCATGCTACTCCCTTGGCTCAAAAATCTAGCTGCCTTTCCCTTGCCTCTAGGATAAATCCCTCACCAGGTATTTAAAGCCCCTCAAATCTGGCTCCACTCTACATTCCTATATTTATTTTATATTATTGCCCGCTATACATTCTATAGGGTAAAACTGAGATTTGAACTCTGGACTCCATTCCCCAGGAGTCCTTGCTAGCTCCCAGAATGCCCTCTAATCTCACTGAATTCTCACCTGGGATGAGAACAAAATTTTATTTAAAGAGTCTTCCCCGTCGACAGCGCTCTCCTTTTGGACTTACGTTTTGGGGCAGACGTGGCTCTTTTCATAATGTAGGTGAGGTTGTGTCTAGGCCTCCCTGTGGCCTGGACATGTGTTTTTCTTATCCTGTATTTTCTTTAATCCTTAACTTTTAATAAACCTCTAAAAATATAATACTCCTTGCATAGAGAAACTAATTTCTTCCTGCCTCAGTCTCCCCTAAATTTTAATCTTTACAGTAATTTAGCCAAATTGTTTATTTATTGTGGCTCGTGTATGACAGATCATCTCCCATCTGTGTGCAATTATGCAAGCTGTGTCCCAAGCCTGGCATGCTCTTCTTCCTCATTTCTTATTTCCTAAAACTCTTAGCTCAAATGCCATCTTCTACAAGACTTCCCTGATTCCTCCAATTATTAATGGTCTCCTTTCTCTACTAAAATGTCTTCAAATTCCTCTTTGCTTCTGTGTCTTAGCTCCTCGGCTTCTTTCAGGACCAAGAGAGATGTTACATCCATGGAAGGCCTCTCCAGATTCTCTTAGTTGTTAAAGTTTTTTTTTTCCTGCCTCAAATATTCAAAGCACTGACTTTTTTGCATAAATGATGTATCCTTCCAGTAGAGGATAAGTTCCTTCGTGAAAGATTAACTTTTGTTTTGTCTTTGTGTGTGTGTGTGTATATATATATATATATATATTTATATATATATGGTGGTAGTAGTCTCTCAGTAACCGAGGATGACGATTGACATTGTGCGTTTTTGTGCATAAAGACACTTGTGCATGAAGATTTAAGTGGAAAAGTCGATGCACAGAGACAGTCCCACTCTCTTGGGGTTGGAAGCCTGAGTCCGGGGGCACGAAAAGTTGTTACACCTGGAGACTTCCTCAGCTACATTGGATGGCTGTGTTGTCTTTTGTGCTCCAACACACCCTAAGCACTCCACAGCGCTTTGCTGTGTCACCCTCTCAGCTGTTGAACCTTCTTGTTGGTTTCTTCCGCTGAAGCAGTCTTCACATGCTGGGTGAGCAAAACTCTGGTTCACCAGGGGTCGACGTCGACCCGATGGCTACCCTCACAAGGTTTAGCCAGCCTGTCGAAGCCATTGCCAGGGGTGTGGCTGCTGCCGCATGCTAGCAGCTACTGGGAGCCACAAGTGAGAGCTGGGTGTCAGGTGAAGGTTAGAGGCTGGAGAGCTGCCCTAGAAGGGCACGACAAGCCTTCCATACCAGAGATACTACCCCTCCCTGAGCACCCCATATATATATATATATATATATAAAGAGAGAGAGAGAGAGTGAGAGAGAGAGAGAGAGAGAGAGAGAGAGAGAGAGAGAGAGAGAGAGAGAGAGAGAGAGAGGCTAGCAAAGTGCCTTGCATGAAGGAGGAATTTAATAAGCAGGTGTTGAATTGAATTTTATAATATTATACAAATATTTGTCTGGTAATAATTTAAAAAATATATAAGTCAAAATGAAATCCATTATAAAATGGAAAAATTATGCAAAACACAAAGTTATCAATATAGCTTTAACTATGAACACAAATTGTAAAAGCAACTTGACTTTAAAGGTTTGTGCATAAGTTTAGCGTTGAACTCTGTGTGTCACCTAAAGATTGACCCAGCTAAAGTAAGAAAGGGTCATCACTACGTTGGTCCCCTGCTGATTAATTTTTTGGCTATAGTAACTCTTAAAGACAATCAAGATGCTATAATCTGTTGATGGAAGGAGTGTCTACCCTGACAAAATCACAAAGCCTTGAGCACATTTTAAGGCTTAAGACTTGTTAGGAATGCCAATTAGCAGATTAATTAAAAAAATACTTTTTTTACCCAGACCTGCAATTTTATTAGTATTAGAAATGTTGCTTCCTTATTCCCCTACAAAACTCCATCTATAATTACACAACTGTAACAGAAAGATGACTAGGACACTGACAAATGATTTGCCCTTGATTGCATTCTCTGAGGCTCTCCTACAATGTAATATGCTTTACTTTCTCTCTAGTGAATTAGTATTTTATTTTTCTTCACTTATCAGCTCCAATAATTCATTTCTTAGGAATTAATTCTTCTGCTTCCTTCATAGTCATTAGTGTTGATTGGCAAATAATAATGTGCTTGAATTTCTCCAACTATTTTAGGCTCATTTAAATAATCTAAAAAAAGATTCAGGCTAAGACAATATTTTCATGGGCTGCTGCCTACAAATAAGGCACGAGGCAATAAATTGTTACCAAATACAAACAAAAAACAATTATTAATATTACTGTTCTGGGAAGAATTTAGCTGTATTATTGATGCTCTTTTCCTAGCCAGTTAATCTTGAAAACTTTAGTCAGTGTACAATAGAACATAAGGTTGGTCAGACTCCACTGATGAAACATATAATTTCAATCAAGAGAAAAAAAGAACTATTTAACAAGAACTGGCCAAAGTATGGACTTTCTGGGTAATCTCTAGCTTAACACAAACATGCAAATGCTTAAAAAAACAACTTCAATAAATTAAGGATAGAATTTTTTTTAATTCTTTTTTTAAAAAACCCTTATCTTTTGTCTTAGAATCAATACTGCATATTGATTCCAAGGCATAAGAGTGGTAAGGGCTAGGCAATGGGGGTTATGTGACTTGCCCAAGATCCTACAGCTGGGAAGTGTGAGGCCACATTTGAACCCAGGACCTCCTGTCTCTAGGCCTGGCCCTCAATCCCCTGAGCCACCTAGCTGCCCCTGTCAGAATTCTTAATAGTAACCAAATAATTAATAGTAGGAGACTATAAATGACAACAACTCCAAGGTTTTACTTTACATCATAAAATTTGACAATGATGATTAGAAAGAAGAGTAGCCTATGCTAAAGGGTTTGTGAACATCCTAATGGGGGTAACTGTGAAGTGATCCAACTATTCTGTGTTTCAGTTAGAAATCATGTAAGAAAAATGACTAAACATTTTCTACTTCTTGTCCTACTGGGGCAATCACACTACTGAGCAACTAACACCAGAAAATCAACCCTTCCCTAAAAAAGTCAAATATGCCAACTCTATGATAGCAAAAAATTGAAAACAAAACAAATATCCATAAACTAGGGAGTAGATAGAAAACTATAGTAATGAAATATAATTATTAAGTATGAAATTATAAATGTGAAAAATTCAAGAAAATGTGGATTTGCATAAACTGATACAGAACAAAAATGAATCAAAAGAACTAATATTCAATGATTTCAATTATATAAATGAAAAAAATCACTAAAACTAAGATGAACTCTGAATTATGGAAAATGAATGACAGTCATTGAATTAATGAAATATGCTTCTTGCTTCATGACAGAGGTATGTGAATACTAGGTAAAATAGGTTAAGCAATGTCACTATATTGGTTTCTATATCAACTGTTTATGCTTAACAGATTGTCTATTGCTGGGATCCTAGTCAAAGTCTTTTTGGCTTAGTAGAACCTGCCACAGTGTGTGTTCTTTTGTTATAGCCTTGGAGAACAAAGGTTCATCTCCACTGTATCTTTATAACAACAGTGAGGCCTACTTTGTTATAAGGCCACATAGGCATCGAGTTACAAACCAAGGAAAGGGAGAGAGAGAATATATAAAAAGACTAAAAAGAAAAGCAGGCAGTACATGCCTTCTGCTCTTCTGCCCAGGAGATGAAAGGATAAAGATGAAATATCCTAATGTTATTTCCATTCCAATCTGGTCAGATCACCTTTCTTTTTGCTAAAATTTTTAAAACCTGCTCCTTAATACCCTCTGAAGTTGGAGGCAAAACACAATTTTTACATTCCAAGTTTTGTGGCAGCCCTGAGGGTTCTTTGGAAAGTGTCATCCTTTCACAAGAGAGAAGTTTATTTTGAATCAAGAAGGTTCAACTCTGTTAACACATTAAAGTCTCCTTCTAAGTCCATTCACATGTCTTATGGCTGCCCCCTTTTTTAAGAACTACCACTAAATAGTGCAGGAGTGAATATTAATGTCTTTTCCTAAGTCCCCCTGATATTTAGAAAATAATGCAGTAACAATTGGCTACAATTATCAGTTGATAATTATAATACATGTAGTATTACCAAGGATAGTTAAGGAGGAAAGTTTCTAATAACTAAGAGGTGACACTGAGATTGGTTTTCTTTCTTTCTTTTTTTTCTTAATTTAAAAACAAAAGCAAAAAATTCATTTTTTTCTTTTTGGTCTTAGTAGCAACCAAAAGCAAATAGGGTTAAGTGACTTTAGGATTGGTGCTTTTTCCACTGAGACACTTAGCTATCTCTGAGATTGATTTTTCAAAGAAACTTACAAGAAATTACAGATCTATAACTGCAGCAGAGTAGGGAACTCCAAATATGAAAGCTTGAAGATTATCATGGGCAACTTGTCTGTAACTTATGAGTTTTAGGGTTACCAATCAGAACTGAAAGAGATGACTTTTTTGGGGTTGCACAGTTAAGTTGTGTCAGAGGTAGAGTTTGAGTCAAGGTTAAGAAACTGTTAATATTTAGTACATTGTTTTGCCAGAGATGTACACATAGCATTTTAGAAAGATTTATATTAGAAATAGTAAAAATTAAAAAAAAAATGTTTCATGACTTAAAGGAGTAAATTTCAATAATCTGAAAAATTCATTTTTGTGAAAAACTATCCATACCATTAAAACACAGGCCAAGTTAGGCATTATCAGATTTACATTTTTCCAGTGTATCATTGTTAATTCTACTACATAACTAGATCTTTGATCTTAGATAAAATCATTTCCTTGGAATTCAATTTCCTCATTTGCACATCGAGACAGTAAAACTATTAAATAGTCTTTCAGGTTTTTCCTAGCTCTAATATTCATCCAGATGGTGAAGGCCCTTGCAATCACCATATAAAGATAAAATGAAGGAACTGGGGGATAATTAGCCTACAAAAGAGGATACTGAGGAGTAAAGGTGGCCTGATAGCTATCTTCAAGTATTTGTAAACTATCATTTGGAAAAGAGATTAGATCTAATTTTACCCTCAGACAACTAAGGAAAATGGGTTGAAGTCAGGAAGCTTTTAGAAGAAAAAAATTTCCTAAGAGTTGTCCCAAAATGGAATGAATTGCCTTAGGGAGAAGTGGTTTGCCTTTCACTAGAAGTTTTTAAACAAAGGACTATTTATTTATCAATTAATTATCAGGAAAATTGTATAAATTCCTTTTCAGAAATGTAGTTGAAAGACAGGTTCTGAGACTCCTTCCTACTTTGAGATTCGGTAATATTTAATTTACCCTTAGAGGTAGAGCTGTAAAGGCGAAGTCATAGTC
Source organism: Monodelphis domestica (assembly GCF_027887165.1). Classification (NCBI taxonomy): domain Eukaryota; kingdom Metazoa; phylum Chordata; class Mammalia; order Didelphimorphia; family Didelphidae; genus Monodelphis; species Monodelphis domestica. The sequence continues at coordinate 132,843,018 of NC_077231.1, read as the reverse complement.
ATTCCCTTATCTTTCTAGTTCACACTTCAACCACCTTCATATCTTCTTGTGTCAATAACTTTCTTTAGAGAAACTGTTGTTTTAGGAGGTCCAAACAACTCAAAACATGGGCAAAGGAAAAAAAAATCCAACAAACAAACTTTTCCTTAAGCTTCCTTTCAAACATGGAACTTCTAGTGCTTAATTTGTTGAATAAAAGTTGCCAGGTTCTTTCTACTATAAGGTTAGGCTGCTGTCAATGGTAAAAAGGCTATAGCAATAACAACTCATTATGGTTTGTCAACGTGGAAATACAGAGATCCCCAGTTTACTTGGTTTTAAGGGTATAAACCCCGGGTTTTGACCTTGTCACAGGAGAGGTTTCCCCCTGAGGGAAGGTCCCACTTCACCAGACAAAGGACTTCCTGGTAGTTTGGGTGGGAACAGCTAATCCCATCCAATATTAAGTATCTCTTTAGTCCCTATGGTTTCTCCCTCTAGGCTAAGGTCCATTATGGAGGTGGCCCAGCCCTGGGCTGAGTTTTTCCCTTTTGTGTCCATTGTAGAGCATGAGCCCCTCACTAGTTATTCCTGTCTGGAACTCCTCATTTTCCTTTCTTACCATTGTAAAGTCAATCAACTGTCCCTCTCGTAAGCCCCCAGGGCATCTAGAGTGGTATATAGGTTCCCCAAGTTCTTTTGTTCCTTGGAGTCCATTCTGAGACTGTGGCACTCCCAGGGCTCAGTGACCAGGGCGTCTAGACTGTGCTGTCTTGGGGAGCAGCTCTGTTGTTGTAACTTAGTCGGGCTAACCCCTTTTCTCCTTGATTAAAGAGTGATTTTGACTATTTAATAGTTCTGCATTTTTTCTAGTTGACATAAATGGAGGTTACACGGAGATCCCAGGTCCCGGATGCCTGAGCCCTTCCGCTACCCTGAGGCTTGAGGTACCTCACACAACCCATTTGGGGTTGGGTCAGGAGTCCGGTTTAGGAAGGGCCAGATAAGTGGCTCTGGGAGGTAGGACTCCCATCTCGTGTTTGGGAGTGACTCACTCTTTAAGGGATTGTTAGTTGGGCGTCTGGGGGGTACACAGCCGCATCATCCATAGCCACCTGGGCACTATTGAACATGGGTAACAGCTTTGTCTGTTGTCCCCCCGCCCAAAAAAAGGTGGGGGCAGACAGCAGCCCGAAGAACCACCTAGAAATAGGGCCACAAGTTACATGGTTTCGAAGTATGGACCTGATGCAAGCTAGTAATTAGATAAATGGCAGTGACAAAGGCCAATCCAAAGGTAAGCTGGCCAAGGTGGAGTTCATTTAATGAGGAAAAGATTGTTTCTACAGTATATTTTAAGCGAAGCAGGTCGAAGAGATTGAAGACGACGAAAGAGAAGTCTTCAACCAATGGCTCGAGGAATGCACCGAAGAACTGAGAGAAGGGTAAGAAGAGAGAGGTGAGGGCAGGAAGAGCAGGTTAGAGGCATGAAAGGTTGGCTGAAACCTTTGAATGGGAAACTCCATTGGAATGTGAGAGCCTGAGTGTTCAATTGAGAGTCTGAGTAACTGCCTTAATTTGATTAAAAGAGTTTCTTCATGAATTAATGCCATTGCTTTAGGTTTAAATGGTTATAAAGTTTTGTAAAAAGCTTCTCATAGAAGCTTAAGAACTTAAGTTCTGGATTTCTTAAATTTTTTTCTGTGGGCTTTTGTTTGTATTGTATGTCTAATGGATTTCTTAGGCGGAGACTTAGCCAATAATTTCAAATGCTTGTGATTTAAAGGTTAGGAAATAATGTCTGAAAGTTAACAATGAATTCTTCCCAAAAGTTTGAAGAGGCGAGACCAGGGCTGGCCATCTGGATTTGGGAATATCCAGCAGGAAACGAGGAGGTCCAGAAATTCTTAACTTTAAGGTCTAATTTTTCTTCCCAAAGTTTTGGGATGGTTAACGTGTGAAATATTTTGTATCAAGTGCAGTTAATATTGGCAATAAGATGCATTTTATTCTAGGTATTAACTTGGTTATTTGAGTGCTATAATTTCACTTTTTTTAGCTGTTGTTTTCAAATAGCAAGGTTTTCCTGAAATGCACATGTGTGAGTTCTGGAGTAAAGAAATTTCATTTTAGGATGGTTAACTACAGACCTGAGTGGTCATTGAATTGTTGTAAATGACAAGAAATATTGGGGAAAAGGCATTGCTTTAAATGGTAAGGAAACCCTGAACATTTTTAAACTTGCCCAACAAATTTCCTCTTTAGGAGTGGTTTTAGCCTTAGGCCAAAGTGGCTTTGAGGCAAGGATAAGAGAAAGGCAAACTTGGAGCCAAAAGTTAATTAGAGCAAAAAAAAGGTAAAAAAAGAAAGGAATTGTAGAGGTATTCAGAGTTAAAGTTAATTTTTTTTGTGTTTGGAGGAAAAATGTTATAGTAATTTTTTTTGTGTTTGGAGGAAAAATGTTATGGGTTTTAGTTTCTGAAAAAGTAAGAGGATCATGAACTATAACCTGATTTTTAGAATTTTTAAGGTAAATTTCCAGAGTGCAACCATTACAATAGATAGGATTTTTGTTTAAAAGACCAGTGAATACTGATAACTAATTTTACTTTTTAAGTGGAGAGAACTGATGGTTTTGTGATTATTTCTGATGATCATTGGCACATGAGAGCTAATAGAGAATGGAAATTTCTAGGAATGCCTTGTATTTTACCACCCCAAATCAGGAGTGTGGGTAAAGTGATTAAAGAAGCCCAAAGCCTGGACAAGATTTTCCTGCAGCCTAGAATCTGAAGGATTCCTGAAGACATCTCTACGAGAAATTCGAAGGAGCCCCAAGATATTGGATCCAGATAAGTATTGTTTATCATCATTTTCATTGAATTAGATATGTTTCTGTAGCAGACATAAAACTGGCCATTTTATTTCCCCATAGAATTATATTTATCCCTGAGCAAAGTCCATTTAAGTAGAGAACCTAGAAAGGACAGAGATAGTCCCCAAAGTTAGTTGAAGTAGGAAAAGTTTAAAATAGGAACCATTTTAACTGATTTAAGAGGTTTGAAAATAACATCTGTTAATTTAATTTGAGAATTTGCAGCAAAGCAAAGACTACTTGTCTCAAAGTGACATGGGCACTGTACCCCCAGAAACCCAGGCCAACTATTATCAGGGAAAACTCCTTTGCCCTTGCATCCTTATGACTCTTAATCTAGAAACACCCAATGACCCCACCCAGGGTCCTGAGATGTTTACCCTCTTTTGTCCTCTAGATTTAAGGTGGACAAAGAAATGAATCTTTATGCCTCCAGGCAGACCCCAGTCAGATGACCACCCCACTCCACCAAATGCCTGAGGGACTAACACTCTCCAAGTCACACCCACACCCAGGACATAGCATCTAAAGAATATATAAACCCCAGAACTGATGTTGTCTGGGGGACAGCCTCTCCATCCATGCTGTCCCCATGGGGGAACAGCCTTTCCTTTCATGCTGTCCTCCCAGGGAACTGCTCCCCATCTTGTTGTTCCACCTTGCTATCCTCCTGGCCACTCTCAACATTACTTTCTAAATTAATAAATTTCTTTTTGTTTTTAAGCTAAGTTTTGGAGTCATTGCATGCTTGCAAAAGGCATCCTTCCTGAACCCCAAAAGGGTATCCTTCATGCCCATAACAAAAGTAGTATCAGAAGTTAGGAAAGAATAATGGAGCCTAAAGATAATTGTAGTTAAAGAGGAATAAAAAAAACTAAATTAAAAAAATTTTTTTTTCAAAATCCCTAGCATCTCAACCTCCCTAAAGGTGTGTGTGTGTGTGTGTGTGTGTGTGTGTGTGTGTGTGTGTGTGTGTGTGTGTAGTTGTGTGTATGAGGTTTTAAAATTAGGGAAAATTAGAAGCATTTTTAATCTTGAGAATTTTTGGAGTTTGTTCCAATATTGAAACTTAAAATTTGACTTTAAAAATAGCTTTGAAGATGAAATTGCCATGCAGTCATTCTAATGTGGTTTTGGATTTTTGGATTTTGGATTTTTGGGTTTTATAGAATATCTAGTTAGATTACTTGGTGGTAGACAAAATATTTTAATTTTTGGCCACAAACAGGAGGTAGTCACTTCCAGATTTACAAAGTACTGAGTAACCAGTATTGTGGATTTGTTTTCTTTTATACTTGTATGGTTTGTACGGTTTTTATATTTTGGTAAAGTAAGGCAATCTTTCTGATTAAGCATGTAAATTACATAATTTTATAATGGAGGAAACACATTACTAAAATTAATAAGATGGGATTGCAGATTTAAGGTTAGCAGCATGGATAATCTTTGTAGTAAGTAAGCATATATCAAGTCCTATTAAAGAAGATGTTTATGGATTTCTCTTGCTGTCTGATAAAAAAGGAGGAGCCTGCAGAAGGACAGAAGTCTACTGCCAGAGAGGAGGCTGAAGTCATCATCAGGACCTACCAGATGTGAAAGACTTAAGACTGGGGAAATGCTGTAGTGTTTTGTTAGGTTTTGTCAAAGGCAGACTGCTGGGCTTTCTGGATCAATAGTCAATGCGACTATTGTGGCATTGGGGAATGCCCCCCAATGCCAATCACCAGTACCTGTATCCTTAGACTTTCCCACCATTAGGGGATGGAGTCTAATCCCATATAGCATTACTCATTTATCCATATCTTTGGTCTTGACCAAAAAGGGGGTATGTCAACGTGGAAATACAGAGATCCCCAGTTTACTTGGTTTAAGGGTATAAACCCCAGGTTTTGACCTTGTCACAGGAGAGGTTTCCCCCTGAGGGAAGGTCCCACTTCATCAGACAAAGGACTTCCTGGTAGTTTGGGTGGGAACAGCTAATCCCATCCAATATTAAGTATCTCTTTAGTCCCTATGGTTTAAGGTCCATTATGGAGGTGGCCCAGCCCTGGGCTGAGTTTTTCCCTTTTGTGTCCATTGTAGAGCATGAGCCCCTCATTGTTATTCCTGTCTAGAACTCCTCATTTTCCTTTCTTACCATTGTAAAGTCAATCATCTGTCCCTCTCATCCTAAGCCCCCAGGGCATCTAGAGTGGTATATAGGTTCCCCAAGTTCTTTTGTTCCTTGGAGTCCATTCTGAGACTGTGGCACTCCCAGGGCTCAGTGACCAGGGCATCCAGACTCCGCAGTCTGGGGAGCATTCGTTCAACAACTATTTATTAAGGCTTTACTGTGTGTAGAGCACTATGCTAGTCATAGGACATAAAATTTAGATATGATAGGTGCCTATCATCATAGAGCTTACAATCTAATAAGGAAATGACATAAAGGTAAATATATTACATGATTAATTGATGAAGTACTAAAGTTTGAAAGCTTATTAACAACCATGGAGGATCTGAAGGCTTTATTGAAGAGAAACCATTTAAGCTGGATTTTAAGGGGCAAGAATTCAACAGGGAAGATATTCTAAACTTAGGAGAACACTTTTTTTAAAACATGTATCAAAATAGTGAGAGACAGGTGTGAATTTCAAAACTACTCCACCCTGTTCAGACCATTCTTTGGAGGATGGGATTTAGCTATTTCCTGATCAATGACAAAATGGGAGTAACAGTCAGGTCTTGGAAACTGCAATCTCCACCCTACTCAGGTAGAGATTAGGAAGAGCTGCAGCAAAAAGCTCAAGATTTAATTATTTGAGAATCTGGCCCTCAACAGACATGTGCAAAAAAGGACAGACCTCTGGGCAGTCCTAGGTCAAGCTAGAGCCACCATTGGCACTTGTGAGGCACAGGAAGTGACGGAGAAAGCAGCCTCTGGAATTGGTTTACTTCCTGTGGACAGGGCTAGATGCGAGTTGCTGTTAGGAGCTTGAACAGGGAGAAGGCCTGCAGACAGCTTCCCTTCAGATGGGTCACGTGAGTCAAGGACTGATTCCTTTCCACCTTGGCCCTTTGGGCCTAATCTCCCTCTGCCTTGGTCAGAGATTGAGTAACCCCTCTCCTTTTTCCTCTCTTCTCTCCCTCTCCTTTTCCCTACTCCCATTGTGATTAAACCTCCATAAACTCCATTCTGACTTGAGTGTTTCATTTTAGGAATTTCATAAGTAAATTCCTTGGCGGCCATAAATTAACAATCTTTAAAGGTGAATTTTTCACTACAACAGAGGAGACAGTAACCAGATGGAATACAGGCCAAGGAACTTTTTTTTTTCCTTGAGCAGAGTGTTGGGAAGACTACTTTGTAGGTATAACAGATAAAAATATAGATTTTAAACTGGAAGGGATACTTAGTCCAACTCCCTCAGTTTACAGATGAGGGAACTGAGGTTCATAGGGGTTGAGACTTTAGGGGGATACAGCTAGGATTAAAGTCAGGACTTTTAACTTTGAATTTAATACTTTCCTCCATCTACCAAGTTGCTTTCCCTGAAATAAGGGGGAGTGCTAGAGCAAGGTCCTAGATAGAAGATGGACACATGGGAAAGAGGAAGAATGCCTCTTGTTCTGTGACCAATAGGCAAAAGGAGACAATAGGTCCCTATGCCGAGAAATTTTCTGACTAATGGAAGAAGGGGCTCAGGAAATTCATGTAGATTGCTTCAATTACAGGGATGTTGTTGAAGGTGAGATGAGAAGTGTAGCAGAATGAATGGAGTGTGGAATGTGGAATCATAAATAGATTCAAATTCCTCCCACCTCTTGACAGTTGCTAGCAATCTTGAGCATAAGCCTCTTAACCATGTGAGGCTATTTTCTCCTCTTTAAAATGGTATGACATCTGTAATATCTAATGTTGCTTTAAAGTTTGAATGAGATAATACATATAAAGAACAAAATACCACAAGTCATTATTATATGCTAAACATAGCAAGTTCTTGTTGGGATCAGGAATAGAGATGAAAAGATTTCTAAGAGCTGCTCCAAGGAACAGCTAGGCTCAGTAGATAAAGTCAAACCTGGGGTCCTCAGCCTCGGGATACTTTCTAGCTTGGTGACATAGGGCAAGAAATTTAACTCCAAATACCTTGCCCTTACCATTCTTCTGCCTTGGAATGGCTACTTAGTATCTATCCTAAGAGAAAAAGTTATGGATTTTATTTTTAAAAAAAACATGAGTTGCTCTGGGGTAATGAGGTAAAAATATGTACTAACAGCTTCAGTTGCTATGGTCTCAGCTCTACAACTAACTAGCAATATGTCCTCAGATAAATCACTTCATCTTTTGGAACCTCATCTTCCTCATCTGCAGAATGAGGTCTGGACTACATGCTATCTAAGGCTCCTTCTATGATTCACCTAGTCTCACCTATACACAATCCTAAATCCCATATACCTGACCCATGATTATCCAATCTTTTTTTGAAAAACAAAAAGGGAAACTACTGTCTTCTAAGGGATCTTATTTCACTTTTGGATAGTACTGATTTGGGGGAAGTTTTATGTGTTACCCATATTTTATGCAGTTGCATAAAAAACATTTGAAGTGATAGTATTTTCCCCTCTAATTTTTTTCTTGTTTTTTTTTTTTTTGCTCTGTAAATTTATAAGTATTCATTTCTCTATATATTTATTGTCCTCTATTGGGGAAAGAAAAGAGGACTGTTTTTCATTGGTATAGGGAATTTCTGGGTGAAGAACTTCCTCTGCCAAGAGCACCTTTGAAAATGACTTGAATTCATTCAATGTACAAACATTTTTCAAGAACCAACTCAAAATGCCAGGTAAGAGCTAGGTGTGGAATATAAACATAAAACTCAAAAGCTGGGAAAGGGATAGGCCGTAAGCATATAACTTCCTTAGTATATGGATCTCCTGATGAACTTCCTCTGACCAGTGCTGGTTGGCACCTTCTCTACCATTTTTAATTTTAGGGAGTTGCCTAGAACACAGAAAAATTAAGAGGCTTACCCAAGGTCACATTGTTAGTGTGGGTTAGAGGCTGTAATCAAGGCCTTTTAGGTTCTGGAGCCAGGACTGCCCTAGGCCTTTTTCTCTTCTCTCTCTTTACTACTTCATTAGGTGATCTTACCAGCTTCCATGGATTTAATTATCTTCTCTAAGCCTTTGATTCTCAAACCTACCTATCTTGCTCTCACCTCTCTGCTGACTTCCAATCTCAAATCTCCAACTCCCTTTCAGACCTCTCAAAATGAACATACAGTAGACATCTTAAAAAAACTGAACTATTGGGGGCACCACTATCCTCCCAGTCAATCAGGCTCATAACCTAGGGTGCCATCCTTGATTCATTCTGTCTTACCCCTCCATAATCTGTTGCCAAGGCCTGTTTATTTATCTTTGCAACATTTCTTAAATATACTCCCTTCTTGTCTCTGATGCAAACCCTTTATCATCTCCCACTTGAATTACTGCAATAGCTTTCTGGTTGGTTTTCTAGCTCCCCCAATTTCAATCCATCCTCCATTCAATTACCAGTCATCACCCTAAAGAGCAAATCTGATTTTGTCACCTCCACAGGAAACTAGTGGCTCTCTATCACTTCCATAATCAAATATAAAGTCCTTTGTTTGGGTTTCATAACCTAGCCCTCAAATGTCTGGAAAGGTATTAGCAGTCTTACACCTTATAGCCTCCCACATACTTTGCAAACCAGTGAATTCCTTGTTCCAAAAGCAAGACACTTATCACTCCCTTTTGGGCCTTTTCTTTATCTGTCCCCCAAGCCAGAAATGTTTTTCCTTATCTTTTTCCTCCTGGCTTCCCTGGTTTCCTAGGTTCAAACAAGACCCACTTTTCTCAAGAAGTCTTTTCCAGTTCTTAATTTTAGTGCCTTCCCTCTGGGATTATCTCCATTTTGTTCTGCATGTATCTTGTTTATACATAATTGTCTTCATGTTTTCTCCTCCATTAGACTGTGAGCTCCTTGAGAGCAGGGAGAATTTGTTGTCTTTCTTCATAACCCTGGCCTTAGCACACTGTCTGACAAATGGAAGACTGAATAATAAATTCTTATTGACTGCCTGACAGCTTGGCTCTCAATTCACTGGACACCTCTTCACTAAAATGCTGAAATACTGCAATTCCCACAGTAATCCTTTTATATGCTATTTAGCCAGTCTCTGAGGCTACAGCAATTCAATTCGTAATTACTAAGAAATATTTCCTCCTTTCCCCTTAGTCATCTATATGAGTTTATCTCCTTAAGAGCTGACAGGAACATCATCCGGTGATTTACAAAAGGCACATAATTAGAACTGACTGATCAAAGTTGCCCCCCAAGGGCCAAGCAGTGGCAGTTATCTGAACAATGCAATGTTCACATTTAAATTTTGAAATCATTTACAAGAATATTATAATAAAACCACCAAGACTGTACTATAAATGTTCCCTATCTTTCACCTTGTATAAACACTGGATGCATTTTGGATTGTGCTGACTCACAGGAAGAAGACTAGGAAGGCTGCTTGGAATTGAGAATTAAATGAAGCCTGGATGATCTCACATTTCAACCATTTCTGAACCCTTTTCTTCATCCTTATCAGTAAGCAACAAGGCATCGTCAAGGGGAATTAATTGGCGCTAGTCTGTCAGAAATAGCTCGCCTATTGTCTCACAGTATTTGGCATAGATTAAGACTTGAATACCATTCATTCAACCACCCATTCATTCATTAGAGACCCCAGCATTGAGAATAAGGGGAGGAAAGGAGAAGCAGGCAACCAGTCTCTGAGGTGGGGCAATAGAGGTCTGTGAACTGCCCCAATGTCATCTGAAGGGGCTAAAACCTCTGGTCCAAATCGCTCAGCACCCGGAATTCCTGACCCTTTCCACACCCACTCCTGAGGGCACTGTCAGCTGAAGGAAGTTGACTCCCACCCCCATCCCAGACCATTCCCCTTCAGCCTGGGTCCCCTCTGCGCATGCACACCTCTGAAAGACCCCGGCGTCCTGGGCTGCGCGCAGCACCCAGCCGATGAGCGGGACCCCCGCCAGGTGCTTGATGTTCTTCAGGGGGATGCCCTTGCTGCCTCCTCTCGCGAGAATCAAGGCTGCCATGTGCGGGGTCTTCTCCGCACCTTTGCCCACGCCATTGCGGGCGGTGCGCTGCAGCTTCGGGGGTCGACCCCGGGGTGGCCGACCCCGCGGGGAAGAGGTGGCAGACGCCTTCTCGGAGGAGTCCATCTTCAATCCTCCTCCTTCTCCTTCTCCTCCTTCTCCGCTGCCGCGGCTCCGCCACATCCGGGATCTCTTCCTCTGCCACCTCAGCACAGGTCCGGTCCTGGCTCCCTCCCTAGCCCAGCCCGGAGGAGGTCGCGCAGGGGCAACTGGGAGTTGTAGTTCCTACTGCGATTCTGTCTGCTCTCCTCAGAGAGCGAGGCTCTTGGGCTGCTTGGAGCCACTGGAGTACTGTGGGCTGGGCGGGGTCGAGGGTGGTCGGAACGGGGTTTTCTTTTTTCCGTTTGTTTTTGTTTTTTTGTTTTGTTTTGTTTTTGAAGTCTGGAAATAAAACCAGGAAGGTGTTGCCCCAAAAGAGTCAAGATATCGACTTTTAGTAAAAGAACCTGACTCGAAATAAAGGCTCTGTTCCCTTCCTGGAGCTTCCTGAAATACCTCGAGGTGTTTTGATTCATTTATCAATCGATAATCAATAATCGTTTAGTAAAGGCCTAGCACTGCCGACATATAAATAACAAAACGAAAATAGCCTAGCCTCAAAGCTGATATCAGAAAGACTCAACAGATCTGGAATTTAATGAAAGAACCTGGTTTAAAATGCAGGCTGTTACTACTTCCTTGTGACCTGGGCAAGTCGCCCCAGGATTTTCTCATTTGTGAAATGAAGGTGTTTAACTCTATGAAATCATCAGTCAACAACCAACAATTGTTTCTAATGAACTATTATGTGGTAGATGCAGTCAAGATACAAAGACAAACATATAATGATTTACTATAAGTCTGGCAGATCGAATCCTGTCTCAGACATTATTTTAGACATGACATCTAACCTCTGCCTGCTTCGGTTTTCCCATTTGTAAAATGGGGATAATAACAGTACCCCCTTTCCAGGATTATTGTCAAGATAAAGTGAGACAATGTTTGTAAAGCATTTTGCAAACTTTAAAGAACTATATAAGTGTTATTTTCATTATGAATAAGGCTATAAATATATATATAAAAGATATAAAACAGTCATGAGAAGAGAAGAGAAAGGGCATTAGCAGCTATGGGAATCCGGAAAATTTTTCATATAGGAAAGGAAGCTTGAGCTAAGCCTTGAAGGAGACTAGGAGTTCTTAGAAAACAGCTGAGGAAGGAAAGATTTCCAAGTTTGGAACAATGTAGTACCATAGGAATGTAATTTTTTTGTAAGAAGGCAAATTTGCTTAGACCATGGCTGGTCTGTAGGAAAGGGAATAGTAATACCTAGGAGCAGGGCACACATATACTTTCTCATTCTTTGGAGACAGTGGGCTCAAACTTAGTCAATAAGCATTTATTTAGGGCCTTTTATGTTTCAGTCACAGTCAGGAATAGGATTGAGACCAAAGCAAAAGATTAAGGATTTCACACAGTTCTGGTTGGGGGCAGGTCAGAAAGGACTTTAAATGTGAAACAGAATTTATATTTGATCCTAGATTAGATAGGGAAATGACCTTGCTATGCCTAAATTTTAGCACAATTATTTTGACAGGTGTGTGGGTAGATGAGATTACAATAAACCTTGAGGCCAAGAGAACAGTTAGAAGGCTATTATAATAGAAGATCAGATTTACCGTGAGAGTGGATAGAAAGGAACAGATGAGAGAAATGTTATAAAGGGAGATGGTTTCTAAGGGCTCTTCTCATACTGACTCTAATTTTGTTTGTAGTTTTTTTATGCACTTATAGTATCTTACTTTAAATTATTCTTGTTTTTGTACATGTCTTATCTCCCTTACTCATTGGCAAGCTGTTTAAGGGCAGGGATTGTTCAATTCAATTATCTTTGTTTCTGCTACTAAGGATATTGTCTTGAAAACGTATATAATTTTAGAATTTAAAAGGAGGAGGGAATTTAGAACTCATTTAGTCTGTTATCTTGATTCTGCAGAATAGCATACTGTAACCCAAAGAGATTAAATACTTAAAAGGTACTTGCTGAATGAATTTCATTAAAGAAAGGGAGGTTATATTAAGAGCACCAGGGAAATATGGTATACAATCATGGGATCAGAGAACTAAAAGGGAACTTAGAGATTATATGGGCCTACACTGTCATTTTACAGTTGAGAAAAACAGGGGCTCAAGGAAGGTAAGTGCTGTTCTTTACAAAGAAAGGAACAAAACTTGTATTTTAACACATTTTCTTCCTCTAAATCCAAATCTTTCTATTCTTTACCATTTCACAATGCTGCCTTTCCTGGGTCTATGTCCTACCTTTAAAACAAAACAAAATAGTTACACTTAAAATAAAAAACAGATGAGGAAACTAGGCACTAGAGAAGTTAAGTGATTTCTCTTACATAATACCTCTAGCCAGAGACAGAACTAGAACTAGACCCAAGGTCACCAATTTCTGAAGCCAGGCCATTATTCTTTACACAATTCGATTTATTCATTAATAGTTTTAGAAGCTTCCATGATTTCAAGTATCATCTCTATAAAGATGAAACTAAGATCTACTTATCTATCCCTAACATTTCTCCTGGCTTATAATTTCTCCTCTACAACTACCTTTTAGATAGTTTGAACTTGATATTCCTGGATATCTTAAACATAACATTTTTGGGTAGTTAAATGAAGCCTTCTGTAGTATGAGGAAAGGAAGAAAGGAGATACCTGGGAACTTTAATGTAACTAAAAAAAAAAACCCAAAACAAAACATATTCAAAACTGAACTCATTTTTTTTACCCAAATTCTCTGCTCTTCTTAACTTCCCTATTACTATAGAGGGTATCACCATACTTCTTGTCACTCAAGCTTGCAGCCTAGGTGGTTATCCTCAACTCTTCTCTTTCTTACTCCTATATACCATTGGTTACCAAGTTCTCTCAATTCTGTCATTGAAAAATCTTTTATATATGCTCCTTATCTCTTCTGACACTACTACCCACTGGTGGAAGCCCTCATTATCTCACACTTGCACTATGGAATAGCTTGGGGTTTAGTTTCCTACCACAGTATCTCCGTCCAATCCATAGTCTCCGGAGGTGTTAAAGTGATCTTCCTGAATTGCATATCTGACCTCCATATTCAATAAAGTTTAGTGCTTCACAATCACCTCCCAGATCAACTATTCATGAGAGAACCCAAGCACCATAGTTGCATGGGAACTCCCACTGTGATCTTTCTGACTGAGATTAAAGACTCTTTATTATTTTTTAAAGCCCTTCATAACCTGGCTACTTCATACATTTCTAGGCTTCCTATACCTTACTCCTTTCCACATATTCTGTAATCCAATGATACTGACAATTACTCAAACAGGACACTCCACTCCCCAATCCAGAGCCTTTTTATTGACTTTCACATATAGACTTCTTCCATATAATATAATATAGAATCTCTACCCCCTGACTTCTCTGGCTTTCTCCTTAAATTTCACCTTAAATTCCTCCTTTTTCAAGAAGCCTTCCTCAGCCCCTGATCTCAGTGCCTTCCTTCTGAGATTACTCTTAATTTTCTGCCTGTATATATTGTTTGACCATTGTTTGCATATTGGCTTCCCCACTAGAATGTTAGCTCCTTGAGAGCAGAGAATGCTTTATTTCTTTGTACTCCAAGTCCCTAAGACAGTTTTTAGCACATAATAGATGTTTAATAGAATATAATAGATTCTAGTTGACTAATTGGTACCCTTGAAACTGTTTCTTTACATTTAAAATTACTCAAGCTTTAAAAAAAATACATCTTCATCTCTTTATATCATTAAACTGTTCCTACACAACTGAAGCATCATTTCACATTGTTAACAAAGAGATTCATGATGACAAATCCACACTACAGATCATTTTTTCTCCAAAACTTTTCAAAATTCCATTCATAATCTTTCTTTATATACATTTTCAACAATTTATATAAAAACAAAGTTTTCCCACCTATATCAAAATGTTCACCCATGACAATATTTTTTAAATCTTTGATAAAAATTACAAATTTCTTTCTTTAAACAAAATCTTCCTTAATTTCCTTTTTTTTTTTACCTTATATCCTCCTTATCAGAAAAGTCTTAAAGAAACAGAGAATGTTCTATTTACATTCTAATTGAGTTCCAAAAGACAAGAGTTCTCTGGAATCATAGGAGCATTTTTATTGTCAGATATGTTACTATGCTACTTTTCCCCCAATGAGAAAATGTAAATTTACTTCAAAGTAAATAAGGTCTTCTCTCTGCCAAACAAGGATGCTTAGACAGGAGTGCCCAAACTGCCCAACTGTTACATTCTTCAGTGAACTGGCTAGTATATGACATAGAGAAGCTTAAACTCCTGTGTTAACTTTAAAGTTTTCTAGCAGTTAGGTTAAGAGAGTGCTTGACCTAGAGAGGAAAATCTGAGTTCAAATCCAGACTCAGATACTTACTAGTTGTCTTTACCTCAGTTTCCTCATCTGTAAAATAGGGATAATAGAAGCACAAGCCTGGTTCAGGAAGACCTGGGTTCAAATCGAAGCTCAGACACTTACTAGCAGTGTGACCTTGGACAGATTATTTAACCATGTTTACCCCAGTTTCCTCATCTGTAAAATGAACTGGAGAAGGAAATGGCAAATCACTCTAGTATCTTTGTCAAGAGAACCCTGTAATAGAGATATGAGAGAGAGAAAAGTTTTTGCAGGACTGAAGTTCTAGCTCTAAAATGCATCTAGCTCTAGATGTCTGTCATGCCAGGGTTCCATCAGAATGTCCCCAGGTTGGTGGCAGTTGGAGCTGAGTTGGGGGTTTGCTGGCCACAGGGTGGGAGAAAAGAAACTTGGCTTTTGAACTTATTCTCTGTCTCTCTCTGGCTCTGGACTGTTGGAGCTGAGAGGTGCTTTTTGTGTCTTTGTGGTTGGGACTGAAGTTACTTTTCCCTGGAGGCTTTGGCTGGACACTCTGAGAGGAGAAACTTGGCTTTTGGACTTTGTCTCTCTGTCTCTGAGGAGTTGGAGTTGACCAGGGGGCTTTTGTGTCTCTGTGTCTGGGACTGGAAGTCATACTTTTCCCTGGAGGCTTTGGCTAGCCACACTAAGAAGAGAAACTGAGCTTTTGGTCTCTGTGTCTGGGATTGGAAGTAATTTCCTTCCCTGGAGGTTAGACTTGGCTTTTGGACTCTGGTGGGGCTGACTTGGTTATTTGAAGTTCTCTGACTTTGGACAGTTGAAATTGACAAGAAGGAGAAACCTAACTGAAAAAGAAGAAAGAAGATCTTGAAAAGCCATTGACCTCCATCTTTTAACTGTCTAGAGACACACTTGTGACTCCCCAAACACTCAATTTTACCTCAGTTATATTAGGGACTTCCTCATCCCCCTTACCTCAGTTTCCCATCCTGTTATCCCAATAAATCCCTTACCTGAGAAAGAAACTTGGAATATTTTATAATTCACGCAGGGGGGAGGGAAAATTGGGAGGAGAAGGGTGGCAGGAGGGAGTGAGGGAGGAAGAAGATTAGGAAATAGATCAGCCATCGTTAGAGATCAATAGGCAGATTCCCCAGAGCAGTGTCCCCTGTGTACCAGTATCCCTGTGTGTGTGGCAGCATCCCTCCCCCCACCCCCAGCATTTCTCTGTCCTCCATTACCAATAAGCAGCCTCAGATTCCCTCAACAGTTTAGATTTCTGTAGCAGTCCTCTCTCTAGTAAAAGCCTCTCTAGACACAGCTAGATAGAGAACAATAGCCATTGTTGCAGTAACAGTTTTATCCTCTCCGTCTCAAGAAGTAATAAGGTCCTCAGTTCAGCAGTTTCAGGTCCCTGTAGCAGTTCTCTCTAGTCACAGCCAGCCAGAGAATAGCAACCATTTTGAAGAAACAGGTTTGCCCTCAGTTTGTCCTTTCCATTTCAATAAGTAAAAGTTTCCCTCAGCTTACATATTTTATTACAACTCCAAAAAGGGTCAAAAAGAGTAACTACTGAAAAACAACAACAATAGCACCAACTTGGGATTGTTGTAAGGACCAAATAAGATAATAATTAAGTGCTTAATATAGTTCTTGGTAATTACTATATAAATGATAGTTCTTAAACTAAGACAGCTTTTGCCACTTGAAGAGGAAATTCATCTCAGTTTTGCCAGTGACCTTGCCAACTTTATTATTTCATAGTCATAATCCAGGTTGGGAGGATATTAGGAAGTTTCCTTCTGATACCTGGCACTGTATATTGTGATGGGCCTGCCTAGTCTGGTATTATAGAAGCAGTTAAAGTGTGAACCACCTAATGGAATATTCTTTTTATTTTTATTTTTTTATTTAAAAATTAATACAATTTCCCCAATTTCTTGTGTCATGATAACAACCTATTGATACTACCAATTTTAGCAAACTTCTTGAGAATAGGCTACGTTCTAAAAGCATGTTTTAAAGTCATTTGTCAAGAACTCACAACATTTTTTAAAAATAGAGGCCAAGTTTGTATGATAGCTTACAAAAGCTCCTGGCTGCCAATAGCCAAAATCAGTAGTCTAATCCCAGGGGCATCATAGCCTATGGAAGCTTATTCATTTGTATGAAGGTTCATAAATAGAAAAGTATTTATAAGAAATTTAATTTTTTAAAAAAGCTTTCATGTAATTTCATTTTTAAATCCTCCTAACAATCACAGAAAATTCTCAGGTTTTTGACAAACAGGAACAGCACAATCAAATAGCTTAAGTCCACAATACTAGTTTGCTGTATAACTAATTTTGGACCCCAGCTATCTACTTCTTCTTACTTTATTATTTATTATTTATCAATTTTTTATGTTTCATTATTTATTATTTATCAATTTTTATGTTTTATTATTTATTAATATTACATATTACTACTATATATTAGTTTTAGATGCAAATGTATAATATGACTTCTACCTTTGTGATCTGTTTTTTATTCCATTAATCTAGTTAAGAGTTGCCATTATTTAGTCAATGATTTTGAAGGGACTGGGGCCATCTTGTGGCCAATAGATATTTCAGCTATTATTATCTCATGCAAAGACTATTGCGTTGTGCTGTTGTTGTTTTGTTCAGTTTTGTCCAACTCTTTTTGACACCATTTGAAATTTTCTTGGCAAAGAAACTGAAATGGATTGTCATTTCCTCTGTTTGAAACTATGCAAGAGAATTCTCTGGCTACAGAGAAAAACTGAACCCTACATTCACTTGAGTAGCAGATTAAGTTTGGAGGCATTATATGAGTCCTGAATTACTATTGAGTTAGGACAGAGAGGAATAGAAATACACTGTACTGTTTCAGAAATGAACCTGTAGTTGTTTTCATTGCTCTTGTGTGCATTAATTCTCTAGTGAAATGAATGCTATTATGAATTTTATTTCTAGATTTTTAAGATTTTAATTTTAATTTTTTTTTCTGAATTTGAAAAACATTAACAGAAAGTCTTCCCTTGTATGGGTAAGCATGTTTGTAGAATTAATGTCTGAAAATATAAAAGTGAGTTCTATTTTAATGCTTTTTTTTTGCCTGGTTCTCTTAGCATGATGAATAAATAGAAATGCATTCATTCTAGAGGTTTCCAATATTTTTACTCAGTGAATATAGAATGTAAACTCCTTGAGATAAGTTAGTGGTTTCCTCCTCACCCTGTGAGTTAAGCTATGTGCTAAGCACTAAATATACAGAGAAAGGAAAAAATATGGACCCTGTTCTCAAGAAGCTGTATTTTAATGAGGGAAGTAATCTTCAAATAACTCTGTATATATAACAAGGCTGTCTTCTCATATGAAACAAGGAGTGTCTCAGCAAGATCAGAATAATTACATCTCTAGTGTTTCCTTTTCCCAATTTTCCTGCCAGGAAAGGAAAATAGGAGGTTAGGACCAGAAGTCTGGCCACTCAGTTCTTCTGAGAGTGAGAAGTTTCTCCACTGGAGATATCTGTTCCCTTAACTATTTTAAGGCTAGGGAATATAGGTTTCAGGTTCAAGTCTAATTCTTGATCACTATTCCTTGAAAGAGGCAGCTAGAAGGCTCAGTAGATAGAACACTGGGCCTAGATTTAGGAAAACTTGAATTGAAATCTAGCATCAGATACTTACTAATTGAATGACCCTGAGCAAGTCACTTAATCTTTGTTTACTTTAATACACTGAAGAAGAAAATGCCAAAACACTCTACTATCTTTGCTTTATATTCTAAGACTTGGATGCTCCTCCTCCTCCTCCTCCTCTTCCTCCTCCTCCTTCTTCTCCTCCTCCTCCTTCCAAATACTAATTCTTTAATGAGAAATAGCAGGGAAACCCACTTATCCAAGTCAACAATGAAATAAATCAGAGAAAGTATACATAAGAGAATATATATCAGACAATACAAAGTGGAAAAGTTCTCCCAATTGGGAGTAAGATAACAGCTCAACAAGAGAGAATACCAGATCTCACACGAGGGAATTCCCTAAAGTTTCTTGTGCAATAAGCTAGGAATGGAGACATGATCAAAGTTATACATGTCAGTTTCTTCTCAGTCTTTTACCTCTTTCCCTTCAGAAACCTGAAATGCAGCTGAAACTGTTCATCTTCTCTCTTGAATTTGGATGTCAGAATAACCTGAAGAGATTCAATTTCTTTTGCTCTTGCTAAAAAATGCAAATGCATATTGATCTCCAACAATAAGAAGAGAATCCGGTGCTTGAATTTCATAATACAATATATTTATGGTGCAAATGGAAGGCAATCAGAGAAGTAAGGCTGGGAAATAGAATGAGAAAGTCTACAGAATCTGGAATTCAAGCTGAAACCTGAAGGGAGTCAGGGGAACTAGGTGGCAGAGACTAGGATAGAGAGCATTCTTCACATAGAGGACAGCTAGCACAAAAGCACAGCATTGAGAAATTGAGTATTGTGTGGTAAAGAACAATAAGCAGACTAATATAACTTGATCTTAGGGTTCCTGGAGGGGAATGAAATATAAGAAGATTGCAAAGAAAAGTATGGATAGCAAAGGACTTTGAAGCCAAGCAGAGGATTTTTCATGATTCTAGAGGCAATAGTAAGGGACCAGAGTTTTTTGAATAGTAGAGTGGCATGGTAAGAGCTATGCTTTTGGGAACTCCCTTTGGTAGCTGAGTGGAAGATAGATTGGAGTAGGGAGAGACTCAAGTCAAGTAGACAAATTAAAAGACTTTTATAATCCAGGTGAGAGGTGATGAGAGCCTATACAAGGGAAATTACTTTATAAATGAAAGATATATATATATATATATATATATAAAGGAAAAATAACAAGATAGGATGACAGATTAATATTTGGGGTAAGTGTAAGTGATGAGTTGAGGATGACACCTAGATTGTGAGTCTGGGAGACTGAGAGAATGCTGGTGCTCTCCATAGTAATAGGAAAATTGGGAAGCAAGAGGGGAGGTTTAGAGGAGAAGGTTAGTGAGTTCTGTTTGGGGTATATCAAGTTCAAAATGTTTATGGGACATTGTTACAAGGGAATCACTTTAAAAGACTGATATATATTAATTTAAGGTCGCCAAGGAATCAGCTATGTAATTCCTAAATGAAAAACTCAAGTCAGCCGTCAGCCTTTTTTGGAGTTTAATTACAATAGGAGCAAGAAAGGAATTAGAGATATATATAGAGAGAGAAAAGGGGAGAGAAGGGAATAGGGCTTAAATACCCCTTCTGTTTAGGCTGGGCCAAAAGGCCCAAGCCCTTAGATAGCTGGGGCAAAGAAAAGAGATCAGTCCCTTTCACTCACGTGTCCAAAATGGAGAAACAGTCTCAGAGGCCCCCACCTTCAGCTTCCTTCAGAGCAAGCTTCCTCAGAGCCCAGGAACCACACCGACCAAAAACTCAATCCTCCCCCCCTTCTCCAGACCCTCCTATCTTTAAGGACACCATCCAGGTTGCCTCCCCTCAGTCCTCACATCTACCAATCACTCTTCATCAATTTCCCTGTCAATGGAGGCTCTCGCTTAACCCAGGACCGCCCAGAGGTTTCTGGCTTTTGCACATGTCTGTTGAAGGTCATATTTTCAAATGATTAAATCTATACTCCTTTGCTACAGCCCTTTCTAAATCCTGTTAACTTGAGTATGGTAGAGATTGGAATAATTAAATTTTGATCTAGGCTGCAGCCCTTACTCAATCCTGTTAGGACTGAATAGGGTGGAGTATCTCCATTGTATCAATTCTAAAATCAATCAAGACTCAAAGAAATTCCTGTTCTATGCTTAAGCATAGGTCAAAGTCCTTTCCATTGTTCAGCAAAGGGTTTCTGTTCTAAAGTAATCTTAAGAAGGGAAGAGAAGGAACCTCCCATGCCAATGGAGTTCCCATTCCAATAGACTATCAGTAAGAAATTTTCCAAGTATGAAATATCCCAATGGTGAAATTTTCAACAATTATAAGTCTAAGGAAATTTTGAGGTTTACAACATTCAGTTTAAGATGTGTGAGAGGAGGTTGCTGATGTTGGACTAGATCTTAGGAGGCAGTTTAGGACTAGAAATATAAGTCTGAGAATCATTTGCATAGAGATGATAGTTGAATTTCTAGGAGCTGATGAGATCACTAAGTGTTGTAGTATAAAGGAAAAAGAAGGGGGCCCAGGAGAGAGTCTTGTGAGACATTCCTGGTTATTAGGCATGACTAGGATAAACATCTAATAAAGAATATTGAGGAATAATCTGAAAGGTAAGGGGACCAAGGGAGGATAGAGTCACAACAATTTAAGGGGAGAGAATGTCTAGGAAATTGTGATTGTCAGTTTTAACATATTCAGAGATGGGTGAAGGAGGAGAAAAAAACTATTAGATTTGGCTGTTAAAAGTTAATCAGCAACTGGACAAAAGTTTCATCTTGGTGAGGAGATAAGAATTCAGAATACAAAAATGTTTAGAAATTAATGAGAGGAGATGGAATGGAGGAACTTGACGGTCAAGAAGAAGAGAGATATGAGTTGATGGCTATTGGAGATGGGCAGATCCAGTAAGAAAAGAGGAGACATGAACATTTTGTAGGTTGCACAGGAGCCAGTAGATAGTAGACATTTAATATGAGAAAGAGAGAGAGAGACAGAGAGAGAGAGAGAGAGAGAGAGAGAGAGAGAGAGAGAGAGAGAGAGAGAGAGAGAAAGACAGAGAGAGAGAGAGAGACAGAGAGACAGAGAGACAGAGAGACAGAGAGAGAGAGCAAGCACTCAGGCTTCCTCTGACCCAGGTAGGTAGCAATTTCTAAGGCCCCAGTCAGGGGAAAGGAATCTCAAGACAATGGGCCTTTCTCTGGAGGCTCACACCTCCAGAAAGGGCAAGGAAGGAAGTCAGTCTTTATAGGAAAAAGGAAAGCAGTCTGAGATCTCTTGCACAAGCTCCTCCAGGGTTGAGTTCCATGGCCAAGGGTTCCTCATCACTCCAAGTCTGAGTGTCTCTTTCCACTTTTAAAGACCTTTTTCTCTTGTGTCACTTCCCCTAAATTTTATGTCTAGCAATCACAGCTGACACTCCACTCCAGGACTTCCCACTCTTTCACACGTGGTCTCTCCCACTCAACATATGAAATGGGTGTTCACACCTTTTTTGTGGTTAAAATCCAAAATGGGTAGATCAAATTTAAGTAGTGTTTACACTTTGGGGATTAAAATCTAAAAATAGACAAGGGATTACAATTTAATCTTCACAATCAAGGAAGAGCCAAATACCTTCATTGTTACAATCAGGAGAGAACCAAATCCAATCTTCACAATCCCCACTGATGATCATTGGGAGACTAGTCTCCCCATTTATCATTTAACATAATCATCTTGTAGCCCTAAAAATTTCTAACTACAGGTGCATACAATGTTTTGCTTTCTAAGAGGAAATCACAATAATTAGAGATTAGAGGGAAACAGAAAAGAGAGAAAGCAAAACCAATGTTTTGCTAGGCACATTGACAAAAAGCCAAATAAGGGGGCAGTCCCCTTTGGCATAAAAGTGTACATTTACAATAAATGTATAATCCCCTTCTATTTAATGGATTGCACCCAAAAATTCATTCTGGATCTTCTTGATGCAGTATAGGTTTATGCAAGCATCTTTCTTCAAAGAGTTCATTCTCTGGATTCAAGGAGTAAGCAAACTTCTTTTCTTGAAAATCTTCTTAAACAAAATTTTAAATATTGTTTTTTTTTAGAAAAATTTTTTTAATAAAAATACAATACAATCCCCCCTGAAGAGGGTGTTCACCAACATCAGGATCAACTCAAAGTGGTTGATTTATGGGTGTATGAGTCAATTATCAAAAGACAAAAACCCAAATAAAAGGAAATAGAGGGAAAAATTAAGCTTTTGAGAGAAGTAAAAAATTCAAAATTCAGAATCAAAATATCAAAAACTATGTATATAATGGGCCCTTGTATTAGGGTCCAATTAAAGTAAATTTCTGTCCTACAAATCTATAGGGGGAAAAATTGCGGTCATGTTGTATTTACCTATTATAAGTCAAGACTATAGGAAGTTGCCATAATATAAGAGAGAAAAAAGGACTAGATTTTTGTGGAAAGAGGGAAGTGTTGTTCCCTAGTCTGATCATTTCATCATTTCTCAGGGATAGGAGATATCCAATTGTTAGGTACTTTCATAGAAAGTATTTTACAAGGGGTATGGTTCAAGGAGTCCTGTGTCTTAACGTATGCCAAGTACCGCAACCTTGAGTCTCAGACTAGGTTCAAGTCCTTTCATATTGGCACAGAAGTTCATCAGTCCCAAATGGATTGGTTTCATTTTGACCTGTTTGCCTTTTTGGCACTTTTCAGGTTAAATCTGTGCTTCTATGGCACCATGTAAAGTCTGTGCTCCTTTCTTTTTTCCCCCCATTTTCTAGAATCAGACACATTCATAAATCACAGTCCCATAATATTTATCAATAAATGGCAGATTCCCAAAGTCTAAAGCTTTTGGGTATGCTTTTATATGCTAAGCAAATGGATATCTTAGCTTATTGCAAAAATCAAAAATAGTTAAAAGAAAATCTTTTCAATACAATTCCATGTGCTTCAAATGCAAAAAAATGAGAGAAAAAAGAATAAAATACTGTATGGCACAAATAAAGTGCAACAAAATAGTATAGGTCCATCAAAAGGGAAATCTTATAATCAATAGTTAAATACAATCAATATAGTCAATTATTCATGATCAACAGAGGGTACTAATTTTACATGGCTACAAATGAATCCATGAGTCCCTCTCCCCAATTTTAATAGCTGTCTGTGTAGTTAATAGGACTTGGAATGGTCCATCATAAGCAGGTTCAGTCAACCCAGTACATTTGAAATTCTTTGTATACACACTATCACCGGGGTTTAAATCATGAAGCAAGAAGTCTATGGGGCCTACTTGAACAGCAGCTCCAGAGTCATGGAGTTCTTACAATTTTGTTTGTAATTATCTGATATATGTAGCAATGGTTGTATCCCCTCCTAACAATGCGGTATAGGAAGGGGTAGACAGTTGCACCTCAATAGATGGCTGTCCAAATAGCATCTCAAATGGTGAGATGTGTAAATCATCTCTGGGTCTGCTTCTGAGATAAAATGGGGCCAGAAGTAGAATTTCAGGCCATTTTAAATGAGTCTCCATGCACAATTTTCCAATCATAGTTTTAAGTTCTTTATTCATTTGTTCAACTTTGCTGGAGTTCTGGGGATGATATGGTGTATAAAATTTAGGAGTTATTCCCAAACATGAATAAATTTGTGATAATACTGAATTGGTAAAATGAGTTCCTCTATCCATGTGCTGGTAGACCAAAGTGGGTAATAATTTTTTTTAAAGGACTTTGGCAACAAAAGAAGACATAACCTGAGCAGTAGGGAATGCTTCAGTCCACCCGGTCAGCTGAATGACTATGAATAGACAAAATTTATACTGTCCAGCTTTTTGCATAGAGATAAAAATCAATTTGTAAATGTTCAAATGGTGTGTAAGCAAAAGGATGTCCACCAAAGGCTTTTCTAAGAAAGATGTGTTGATTAAAGGCCTGGCAAGTAGGGCAGGCTGTACATACTTTAGAGGCTATAGTAGTTATACCAAGGGCTATCCATACTTTTTTAAAAGAGTCCACAATGCCCTGGGTATCGAAATAGATTTTATGAATAGATTGGAAAATTTGTTGATTAAAAACTCCTAGGGAGCAAGAGTTTTCCTTCAGATGACACCCATACTCCATTAATCTGTTTTGTTTTAAATTTTTGCTTCCATTTTCTCACTTCCTTGTCATTATAGGAAAGGGATAGGTCCAAATCATCAATACTTGTTAGTGGCAAAATTAATTCAGGTCCTTCTAAGGCTGCTAGTTTGGCTACAATATCTACTTGGTTATTTCCCTTGGAGACAGGGTCATTGCCATCTGTATGTGCAGAGCAATGAACTACAGATATGGCTTCAGAGAGCTGGAGAGCAGAAAGAACATTAATAATTTCTGCACTAGCTGTAGACTTTCCAGCTGAGGCTAAAAATACTCTTTGGAGCCATAACATGCCAACAGCATGACATATATCAAAGGCATAGCAGGAGTCTGTGTAAATTGTGACTCTTTTATCCTTTGCAATGATACAGGCATGTTTCAGTGCTGTGAGTTCTGCACCTTGTGTGCTTACATTTGAGGGTAAGGAAACTGACCACAGAGTATCAAATTCATTAACTACTGCAGCTCCTGTATAGCTCATGCCATCTCTCATAAATGAAGATCCATCTGTAAATAATATTAAATCTGAATTATCCAATGGGGTGTCCAGTAAATCATTACGAGGTTTATCAACAATGGACACTAAAGATGTACAATTGTGTAAAAGTTCTACGGAAGTTGGCAAATCAGGAAGCAAGGTTGCAGGATCAAGTGCTCTACAGTATTTTAGTGTGATGTTGTATGGCCCTTATAAATGTAGACGGCTACTCTCCTCAATTCTTTGAGGTCCATAGAGTCCCAGTTTGGGCAGCTAGTTTTAAAGTAGTCTTTTAACACTGAACAACAATTCTTAATGAATTATCTATGTATTTGTCTAATGTCTCTTTCTCTGGAGAGATCAAAGTCCATATATATGTTCACCATATCAATAAGTATATTCATAAACTGGTAGGGAGTCTCATCTATTTCTTGTTTGGTGCTTTCAAATTTAGACCATGAGTCTGGTCTATTGGAGCAAGCTCTCATGGCTGTCAATAATGCTTCTCCGGACTGGTTTAGTTTTGTATAATCTGGTTCAACATTGGGGTTCCAATGTGGATTTTCAGTTGGCCAATAATTTGTTCTCTTACTTCACTTCTGATGATCCAAAGAGATGACTTCATTTTTCTCTCTGTTTGTCAGAAATTTTTCTAATAAATTTTCAACATCTATCAAAGTGGGGTCAAAAGTTTTGAATATGTTCTCCAATCTTATTATAATTAATATTAGCTCTTCCTCAAACAACGGAAGGTCTTCCTTGAATTTTATTAAATCCTCAGAACTGAAAGATGAGTGTTGTCTTATAGATACCAAATTCCCATCTTTATTGAAAATTGGAATTTCCCTTAAAGGGAATAAACTTATATCTGAATTTTCTTGTGTTTCTGTCTCTAGGCTTCTTGCTTCACTTTCAATGGGGTAGGTAAGAGGAAGGGAAGGGGTGGGCAAACTGAGAGAGAGAGGTTGTGGGCCCATAGTGCCAGAAAGATGAGAGGTAAGAGCAGTATGAAAAATGAATTGGGCCGGGTGGGAGGCAGCATGGTCAAGGGAAGGGGTGGGATGGTTAGGAGTGGGGGGGTTAAGGTATTGTGGGCAGGGCAGGCAGAGCATGGGTGGGTGGGGCAGTCAGGGCAATGGGGTTGGGGCTGGACATGGGTGGGTTGTGGCAGAGTGGGATCA
Organism: Monodelphis domestica; assembly: GCF_027887165.1. Classification (NCBI taxonomy): domain Eukaryota; kingdom Metazoa; phylum Chordata; class Mammalia; order Didelphimorphia; family Didelphidae; genus Monodelphis; species Monodelphis domestica. The sequence continues at coordinate 132,817,099 of NC_077231.1, read as the reverse complement.
GAGATAAGCCAGGCAGCAAGAATTGAACTGATTAATTACCATGGGGGTGAAGACAGATGTGACAAGGAAATCACTTTAAAGACTGATATATATTAATTTAAGGTCGCCAAGGAATCAGCTATGTAATTCCTAAATGAAAACTGAAGTCAGCAGTCAATCTTTTATGGAGTTTAATTACAATAGGAGGAAGTAATTAGAGAGAGAGAGAGAGAGAAAGGGGAGAGAAGGAAATAGGGCTTAAATACCCCTTCTGTTTAGGCTGGGCCAAAAGGCCCAAGCCCTTAGATAGCTGGGGCAAAGGAAAGAGATCAGTCCCTATTACTCACGTGACCAAAAATGGAGAAACAGTCTCAGAGGCCCCCACTTTCAGCTTCCTTCAGAGCAAGCTTCTCAGAGCACACACCAACCACACTGACCAACTTCTCAACCAACACCCCTCGCGTCTTCAGACCCCCCTATCTTTAAGGAAACCATCCAAGTTCCCTCCCCTCAGTCCTCACATCTACCAATCACCTGTCCATCAATTTCCCTGTGCCAGTGGAGGCTCTAGCTTAACCCAGGACCGCCCAGAGGTCTCTGGCTTTTGCACATGTCTGTTGAAGGTCATATTTTCAAATAATTAAATCTTTGATCCTTTGCTACAGCCCTTTCTAAATCCTGTTAACCTGAGTAGGGTAGAGATTGGAATAATTAAATTTTGATCTAGGCTGCAGCCCTTACTCAATCCTGTTAGGACTGAATAGGGTGGAGATTGATTCCAAGTATCTCCATTGTATCAATTCTAAAATCAATCATGACTCAAAGAAATTCCCGTTCTATGCTTAAGCATAGGTCAAAGTCCTTTCCATTGTTCAGCAAAAGGTTTCTGTCCTAAAGTAATCTTAAGAAGGAAAGAGAAGGAACCTCCCATGCCAATGGGGTTCACATTCCAATAGTCAAGACCCACTATCAATAGGAAATTTTTCAAGTATGAAATTTCCCAGTGGTGAAATTTCCAACATTTATAAGTCTAAGAAATTTTGAGGTTTACACAGAGAAGGAATTCTTGTCCTTAGTAAGTGAAACTAGGTAACTGATCATTAAAGACCCATAATTTGAACTAAAATCTATTTGGCCCTCTGAAGTCCTTGTTGTCCCCCAATCCAGTCTCCAGAAAACATTACTTTGAAAAACATCTCTTTTAGAACATACATGTTTATCTTCCACCATAGGTTGGCAGAAGACCCTGACCAGTAAGACCAGAAAATTCCAGAAAAATAATTTAAGAATGAATACTATCAATAAATTTTCTATGTATGAGAAAATTGTTGCTGAAATTTTTAACAACCACTAGGTGGCCCCATTCTCTTATAAGATCATTATTGACAAATTGACTAGGTTTCATGTAATCATACTAGATCACAAAAAAATAGGAAATTACATTCATTTGAGTATAAAACCAGTGTATGATAACATGTGATCTAGTGAAAAGAATAGGAGAGTTAGTTTCCCAAACCACAAACTGGCAGAAATGCTCTATCAGTATAAAGACCTTGGAAAAGCATTGAAGATGGACAGTGTATTGAAAGGAAAAAAAATATCAATATTTCTTCTGATGATTCATAGAATATTGGAGGTTCTATAGAATTAAAATTTGGAGTTACACAAAGAGCAACAGAAAGGTTTATTTTGGCTATAAATAACCTGTATCATGCTTTGAAGGAAGAAAAAGACATATGACTCAATGTAAAAAGAAACCCAAAATGTGTGTGACCTGAAAATAAGGTTGGCTAATAATATAGCAGGAGCACCAACCTGTGAACCTTCTTTGTTGCACACTTGATATCAACAGACAAAAATAGAACTCCCAGCATTATGATGGGTAGAAGATAATCTGTGGCAGATGTATAGAAATAAGACTTGTCACATAAAATGGAAAGGTTTAAATGGGTTGCTGTCTATACTTACTGGAGTTGGTGGTCATTTTATTTAATAGATCCAAAATAAGTCAACAAACATTGATTTTTATTTTTTTTTTAATCCTCCTGTTTTAGAATAGATATTAAGTATTGGTTCCAAGGCAGAAGAGTTGTAAGGGCTAGGCAGTTGGGTGCCTTATCTAGGATGACTTACTCAAGGTAAAACAGCTAGGAAGTGTCTGATTCCAGATTTGAACCCAGGACCTCCCATCTCCAGGTCTGGCACTCTATCCCCTGAGGCACCTAGCTGCCCCTCAACAAGTATTTAGTAAGCACTTATTATATGTCAGGCGCTACAATACAAGTACAAGCCAAATGAAAGATAGTCTCTTCCTTCAAGAAACTTACATTCTATTAGGGGTAAGAAAATAGGGAGGATGTATCTTCATGGGGTATGGTGGAGAAAGAAGTTTAGAGAGTCGGGACTGTATCCTAAAGAGAGTGAACATGGCTGCTTTGAGTACTACCTTGAAATGGAAGTTCTGAGAACAGCTGACAATCAGAGAAAAATAAAAAGAAAATCTGCAGTTTTTCTAGTGTGAGAAGACTGCTTAGGAATGGTGATAGAGGTATCTTTCAGAGTAGGAAGACTACAGGATGGAGAGGTGGGGAGGGGATCTTCTGGATTTGTAAATCTGAAGATGAAGTCACTGATTCACTTGAGTAAGAAATTCATAAAACATTTTTATACAGTAGCAGTTATTGGTGTATGCTAAACCAGGACATCTTAGTGAAACAATATGAGACATTGTATGACGTGTCTAACTGGGTTTAGGAGTAGAATCAGTGGTGTGGGTTTTTTTTCTCTCTCTTTGAAGTTATCTTTCCCCAAATGACTCTGGCTGTCATCAGATTCTAACAAGCTAATTTACAAGCAAAATTATCTACAAGAAAAGATATAGCAGATCAACTGTAGAAGCTTACATATCTGAATTGTTTAGGATGAGATATGAGAAAATCCACATGGTCCTGATGTCCCAGGACTATTTGTTCCATCCTTAACTTGTTTCCTACTGATATCATCCTTAATGGCCTTGGCTTCTGGTCCGTCTTCTTTTTTCAAAGCTGTCCCATAAGAAAAAAACAGACACATATTGCATAGTATGGCATGGGTAAGAATCAGATATTCACATCATATTTTAAATTGAACCCACTTTCCCTCTCCTGAAGAAGGAATTGATGCAGACTACATCTTTAGTACACATGAGATGCCCGGATCAATGAATTCATCACCTAGTTACTGACCCATTGCTGATGATTAACTTTTCTGTACTTTAGTTTTCTAACAGCCATCTCATTATTTGTTGTGGTGGTTGTTTAGGGCAGTACTCAAAGCCTTTCTAGTATATTAGAATCCTCCCAGATCTTTTTGCCAATTTGGCATATCCTTGAGCACTTGGGGGCATCATTATAACGAGGCATCAAAGTAGATCACATCTCTTTGAATAAAATAATCAATCTAGAACATGGTTAGTTTTGTTGTTTTGATCCCTTAGCAGCCAACCTAAGTTTCTTCAAATCAAAGTCGTTTGATTGAGGTTTTGAGGTCTCAACAACATAATACTTGTTCTCTTCTAATGTCATATTCTCTTTTGATCCAGTTATGAATGGGAAAATACTATGAACAAATCACTAGAGAAAAGTTCCTATTTCTGCTTTGGTTCTCCAGCTCATGACCTAAAAAGCTAAGCTTTGACAGAAAGCACATGTACAGATTGTACTTCATTTTCAAATTTAAAATGAATGGCCTTGTTCACAAGTTAGACAAGTTAGCTACAAGGAAGCAAAGCTTTTGATACTCTTGATAACCAGGCAGAGTTCACATCCTCCCATATTACCTTTGTAACTATACCCACTGGGAAATGTGCTCCTTCCCTTGGTACTTAGGCAATAGCTGAGAGTCATAGAAAGTTCCTTCTTCTCTCATGCCCCTGTGCTTATTAGAGTGACTTCTAGGCCAGGGGATGTTTTGCATCACTTTTATCTTAAGGTCATATGTCTTGAGACAGCTGGGGAGTGTTAATGACAAGGCCACAGTACTCAGGTCTGCACATAGAGTTTCTCCATTTCATAACAAGGGAAACATCTTAGGATGTGGTTCTCACCAAAGAATCATCGAAAGGAGACTCAAAAGGCTTGGAGTCACCCTGAGAGTTATTTTTCAATTTGGCTTAGACCCAAGGGCTAAAAAATATGGAACTGTTTACTCCACATTCTTTTCATTAAAAAAGAAATTATACCTATATGCAGTGAAATCTTATTATATATCTTTCCCACATTCAATTCTTTCCCACATATATTGTTTAAATTTGAAAAATCCTGCCAAAGATCCCATGGGAACAATACTTCCCACATGAACTGATTACGTGCTTAAAACATACTCTGTTCAATTCTCTAGAGGCAGGAGTAGGACAACCCCAGATGTCCTTTTGTGTCATTATATGGAGGAGGAAAGGAGAAAAATCATTCCCGCAACCCCAGTAATTTAGTAAAACAACACTAACACTAGTTCTGTTCCTGGCACAGTACAATGCCTGTCCACAGGATAGAACTATCCTTGTATAATTACCCACGTCTGGCAATCCATGGAGTGACTCCAGGGAGACCCATCAAAGAACAAAGGGATATGAAGGGAAGAGACAAGCATACTACATTCTTCTCAAAGTGGATTTGCCTCTGTTAATCTCAAAAAGTATCCGGTGCTTAAAAAGATTCTTGCATCTTCTGTGTCTTTGTTTAGTTTTTCTTCTGGCCAAAGGAAGATTGTGACATAGGTATGATAGTGGCAGGGTCCATGGAGGCTCATCTTTTCTCTGAGTTTAGGACTCCCAAAACGAAATTTCCTGAAGAAATTTTTAAAATGTCAAACTCCTCAAACTTGAACATGCTTGTTATAGAGCTTTACAAAGTCACAATAATGATGATTCCTTGGTCACTGAACAACGATGTGATTGAGTTTATTGCATATTTTATGACTAGACCCAAACTATATACATAAAATATACTGATGAGCATGGCAAAGTGGACAAATCATTGACCTGAAAATTGGGAGACTTGGGTTCTAATTTAGATTCTTTCACCAAGTGTACAGTCATGGCCAAATCACTTCATCTGTCTAGGACTCAATCTCTTCAACTACAAAATGATGAGGTTGGACTAGATAATCCCTGAAGTCCTTTTTAGCTTTATGCATCTAGAAGTTTTATAAATTAGGTTTGAACTCATATTTTCCTTCTTTAAAAAAGGTTTCCTCCCCCCTTTTTAACTGATTAGTAAGTAAAATATAATTTCATTTCCATAAGCAAAAGAAGAAATTTAAAAATGAATTTGAATTACATCATGGGGCAAAAACAGTAAAAAAAAAAATTGCATCTTTTGTTGTTGTTCAGTCTTCTCCAACTGTTTGTGACTCCATTTGGGGTTTTGTTGGCCAACATATTGGAATTGTTTGCCATTTCCTTCTCCAGCTCATTTTACAGATAAGGAAATAGAGTTTCCAAAGACAATCAGGGTTAATTATCTTGCTCAAGATGACACAGCTAGTAAGTGTCTGAGGCCAGATTTGAGATCAGGAAGGAGAGTCTTCTTGATTGTAGGTCTGGCACTTTATCCACTGTTACCACCCTGCTGCTCTTAGGAATCATAGAAAAGACATCTTTTAAAATATGATAATCTTGAAAAGTATATATACTTACATACACACGTACTTACAGTGTATATGTGTGTGTGTGTGTGTGTGTAGCAGGCATCAGCAACTACTTTATGGAATATCCACGGAGCTGAGCTGAGCTCCACTAGGCCACTAACAGCACTGCCTTGATGCTAAAGAACTTGGGGTTTGGGGGATGATTAAACAATCTCCTTCGATGAATTCATGGTAATACTGCTTGATATTTTCACAAGGACTCCTTTAACAGAATGCTCTCCAGATTGAGTCATGTATAGATGGGGGTGATATAATACATGATGCCATGGTTAAGATGTGAATGAAATTTAAATTGGGGAAATAGAGATGAGGAGGGAGTAATGGTGGTGTGATGGAATGACTGAATCAAAAGGTATTTATTAAGTGCCTAGGCTAGGTAATGGGGATATAAATACAAAATGGAAATGGTCCTTGCCATAAAAAGGTTTATATTCTAATAGAGGAACAAAATATGTATAGGAGAATGGGGGCCAGGCAAAGGAGTTTTGTTTTGAAGAATCACAGGGATTGTGAATGGAACCATAGGGCCATCTATTGTCACAAACTTTCTAGCAGCAATAGTAGAATTGATGTGGTTGCTACTTTTTTCCCAGAGCAAGAAGTGGGAGTTGGGTGGTGGGTTGTGTTGACTTTCAGATCACTGCTCCATTATCTTTAGCTAGCCAACATCCAGGCTCCTTTCCTTTCACTCCTGCATGCTGGCAGCTCCATGAGACTAGGAAGACAATTTAAGTTGTTTTTTTTTTTTGGTCAGGGAGAAGGGAGTTTCAAGATTCCTTCCTGTTTCTTTGTAAATGATAGTGAAGCTATACTTTGGCATTTTAAAGGCCATTTGGTTTATGGAAAGATCTGGATGTGTGACTACTAGACCTTGAACAGAATAACTAGCAAGGACTAGAATACCATTCTATAAGTGCTTTCTAGGCAACTAGTGGTTCTCAGTATTTGACCTGTGCAATAAATGCTTTTAGATCCCAATGGCAGAGGAAGACATGAAGATTGTGCAAAATTTCACTGCACATTTTAAGCATGCTATGTGGAAGAACAAAACATCACCTTAAAAGTTCTTCCCCAACAGCATGACTCCCAAGCATTTTTAGCTAAAATTTGATTTTTATTTTTGCAATTAACAAGCATTTAATTTTCTTCCCATCTCATCTTTCTCTCTCTTATAAGAATGACAACAAAAAATCTTGTAACAAATATGCATAATCAAGTAATAGAGATTTATTTGCTTATTCTGATTCTGAGTACCCTGTCTGTCATTTTATGTTCTGGTTTTTTTCTTCTTAATTAAACTTTTTTAGTTAACATAAGTTTATTTTCTTCCTTTCCATCTTGCCACTGGGGGTGAAAGAAAAACATAAATCTTGCAACAAATATACATTTCCTTGAATGATGTAACAACAGAAATAGCCTAGTTATGCCACTTCTAAAGGCAGGATAATTTTTGCTCACCAAAAAGGCTCACAAAGGTGACGGGAGATCCACTGAAGCTTCCAAGGTGTAAAAGGATTCTCCATAGATGGTGAAGTCCTCCAGATGTTTTGTTTTCACATGACATTGTGGTGATTTCATCCATTCCTGGAACAGAGAACTTCCTGAATTCAATCCATAATCTCACTAAAAAGTTTGCTCAAACTATCTGAACAGGAAAAAAACAATGGATGGAGAATGCTAATTGCTCAATCCATGATATACAAATGAATGGAAAACCTCTAGAACTTGTCTATCAGAGTATGTATCTTGGACCAAGCCTGAAAATGGAAACTTTGGCCTAGAGTTCAACAGAAGGAAAATGAACTGTATTGACAAAGACAAATTGCAAGGCTCTTTTTAATAATGTGAAATTTCTTCCTGAAATAAAGAATACAGGACAAAAGGAGAGGGAACTATACCTGAATACTGATGGATGCAGATGGGAAACAGCATGGAAGGATGTTCTCCTCCCTTCCACCTTCCTTCACCAACTTCCCTAGCTTAATTGGCAAGCTAGTAGCTTAGATATGCAACAAGCTATATGCTCTGATTCATATGAGCCCCTCAGAATCCAATATTATATAGTTTTAGACAAAAAGACATTGCCATTAGACATGGCACTACAGGAGACAACCCTGCCATTGTAAGGAAAAGCAAGAAAGTAATCTAGACCACTAAAACTAGGATATTTTCTCAGCTACCTAAAACATTTTGAGGAATAAGGGATAGAAACATAGGAAATTTATCCATAACTGTGCCATAAGAAGCAAGTGGTTGGACAGGAAGATAATGTCTACTCTTTGGCCAGTTGAATTTCAGCATACATACATGTTGGGTGGGAATTGAGACGAGAACAGCCAAACCAGTTTTCACCAGCTCACATAGGTCCATCTGTTTGACACCTTTTTTGGGGGGGAGGGGAATGAGGTGATCTATGGCTTTAAGTAATAGAATAATTCAAAGCTAACATTGAGGATCACCAAAAAGTGAATGATGGGTGTGTGCAGGCTATTACACATTATAAACAAGGAATAGAATAAAAGAAACAATATATTGTCCTCAAATAAACATATGGGTTAAACACAGGATAAGAGTGAGGTATGACAGATGACCAGCCTGACTTCTTCTTTGGTACATTGGAGATGAGGAAATAACAACAATGAGCTAGATCTACTGTTATAAAAGGATTGGCAGTGATGATTGGGTTGTTTTTATGTATTTTTTCAATTAATAAGCATTTATTTTCTCTTAGTAACACCTACATTCAAATGAAAAAAAAATCTTGCAACAAACATACATAGTCAAGCAAAATGAATTCGTGCACTGGTTATGTCCCCAAATGTATATCTTATTCTGTACTTTGAGCCTATCTCTTCTCAGTCGAGTGGGTGGTAATTCTGGTGTTTTGGAACGTGGCTGATAGTTGCTATGATTCAGGTTCATAAGATTTTCAACATTTTTTGTTTCTACAAATGACCTCATATAAATTGTCCTCATGGTCCTGTCTACCTCACTCTGCATCAGTTCATAGAGGTCTTTCCTCAATTTTCATCAGTTTATACTCCTCTGGATTTATAGGAGAGTGGGGGCTAGTGAAAGGAATTCTGTTTTAGGGAGTCATAGTGATTGTGAAAGGAGTCAAAGGATAGTTTATTGTCACAAGCTTTCTAGGCAATGAGAGTAGAATTAATGTAATTGCTATTTATACCCAGAGTGAGAGATGGAAGTTGGGTTTAGGGGGTAGGTATTGGGATACGTTTAATTTAGGATAAGAAGAAACTCTTCATCTTCCAAGATTACTTTATCCCTGGCCCTCACACCTTGTATATTTTGTGTCTGGGCACCTTCCTCTGAATGTGGGGCTCTTCTGAAAACCTCCAGTTAAAAGAAGGTGTGCAAGGCCACCATTTTTTCATTTCCCACCAGTCTGAACTCCTCTGGACTTCTCTAATATCCCCTCTTCTTCTGACCTACTTTCTCTTTTTTGCATGTTGTTTTCTTCATTAGAATGCTACTTGAGCAAAGACTTAAAGAAAAAAAAAATAACTTCTATGATTTTCTTTATCCCTTGTTTGGTCATGAACTATTCTTTTTATATATCCCAAAGGTAATTTCTTTATCACTCATTTCTTTATGATGTGAACATTTATAACTAAGCAATGTATCTATTTCATGTTTATTGTGTTATATAATGTGAGTTGCTGGTCTAAGTCTATTTTCTGCCACATAACTTTCTGGTTTTCCCAACAGTTTTTTGTCCTAATGAATTCTTATTCCAATAGCTGTGGTCTTTGGGCTTATTAAACACTAAATTACTGTGTGTTTGCCTCTGATCTTGTGTACCTAATCTGTTTCAACCTCTCTGGCTTTTTTTTTTTTAACCAGTACCAAATCACTGTGGTGATTAATGCTTTGTAGTATAGTTTGAGATCTGGTAGTAGTAGACCTCTTTCTTTTCTAATTTTTTCATTATTTCCCTTAAGTTTCTGGACATTTTGTTCAAACGCATGAGTTTTACTATTTTCTTTATAACTCTATAAAGTGGTCCTTTGGTAGTCTGATTGGTCTAATGGATTGAGATCTATATTTCTATAGGGAGTACCAATATTGCTGAGATCACAGATTCATTTGAACATCTGAATATTTAGTATCCAACTTATTTCAGTATAATTTCAGAGGTAATTCCCCCCCCCCTTTCTCAGTGATCATTTAAAGGTCTAATTCATTCAGACAGTGAAGAAATAACCATAGGAAAATTTTCATAAATAGAGCCACAAGTATGTTAGTCCAGTATAGTGGTATTTTTCTAACCCCAAAGAGGATTAAAACTCTTTCCCACAGTTATTTTGTCTTTGCTCATTCTTCCCTTCAATCATATTGTCATTCATTAGCATCTGTTTTAAGCAGCATGACCATTCCCATGGTAGCAATTTCTAATGAGCTTTTCATCTGGAGAAAATGTAATGGAAAGAAACAAATTAAAGAAAACAAACCACCTTGCTTTTAATGAACTTGACAAAAAAAATAATCCTTTTGTGAATGGATGTCAATTTTATCTTTAAAATATTTTTGGTATAACAGTACCTTTGACTATTCTGGTATTCCCAGAGAAGGATCCCGAGGAATACTATTTCCAATCTCTTGGGACAAATCCTAACCAACCACCTATTTTGCCTTGGGTCACCTGGAGATATTTTTGTGAAATAGAAAAAGTCATGGCTCTCTTGTACTTCCTACATGACTTTGGCCAAATCTCTTCACTTCTCCAGGTCTCAGTTTCCTTGTGTATAAAATGAGCAAGTTGTAATAGATAACTTCTAAAGTTCTTTCCAGTTTTTAAAATTTATGATACTATGATCCTTTTATACCATATCATAGGCATACCATATCCCTTAGCAAAATAGGATAAGAAAATTGGTTCCTATGTAGGGATAGGTCTTTGATATTAATCTTTTGGAATGGAATTCTTATGAATGTGAATATTGGAAAAACAATAAAATACAAAAACAATTTGTGGGAAGTTCCATGTCTGAATTTAGATTCTTGTAAAATCACAATGATTATTCAGAACCTCTGACCCATCTACCCACCTTCCCGCATTATTGTACTCACCAAAGAGAAGTATACTTCTCCAATATTCCTATTATCATGTGTGATTCTTTTAAAATGTGTCACTATTGTTTTTAATCCAAAAGAGGCAGGGTAGGGAATGGAGAGAGAAGCTAAGATTCTTCTGCTTTCCAACCCATCATTTACAAAAAAGCCATTGCTACATCACAATTTCTGAGGCTAAAGAACTATTGGGAATTTTCCTTTATATACTCTGTATGCTCACTTGGTTCCATCAAACCCCCATATAATATGTGGCTTTTTATTAGAAAGTCATGCTGGTCTTGGTATTGTAGCCAAATAAGAACTAGAATTTGATAGGGGGCAAGGATATTTCTGTGACTTACTGCTTTAGAGCTATTTTTTTCTATTGTATCATAATAGTAAATGCCTTTCTTTGAGTTAATTGTGTCTACTGGTTGACTGTTGAGGGAATATTAGGAATGTAGACCCACAGGATAACTTTGAATCTGTGAATAGTGGGCACCCTTTGGAAAAGTAGTCAAAAGGTGTGCTACATTTACCAAGCTTTAGTCAAGAATGAGTTTAGCCAAAATAGTATTAGATATAAATTCAATAATGTTTCTAGCTTTCCATATCTAATAAAAACTCTATAAATATTCCTTACTGAGTCAAAAAGACCTCTTAATGCAGATATTCTACTACTTGCTGGACCTGATTTTCAGCTTTTTGCCCTTTAAACCCTCAGCACTGAAACAGAAAGGAAGGACTAAGGAAAGAAGGAAGGAAATAAGCATTTATCAAGTGTCTACCATTTGCCAGGCACTGTGCTAAGCACCTTATATTCTTTCATTTAATTCTCACAATAACTTTGGGAAATAGCTGCTATTATTATCTCTATTTTATAATTGAGGAAATGGAGGCAAACAGAGTTTAAGTGATTTGCCCAGGATTATACAGCTAGCGATTTGCTAAGGCTGGATTTGAATTTAGGTCTTCCTCACTCCAGGATCAGTACTCTTTCCACTTGCTGCCAAGGGTGCTTGAGTGGATCTATGCTTTTGAAAACTGATCATTTAACTCCCAGACCAGTTCAAAGTTATATTTTTATTCATACATTGGATATCAGGATGCAGTAATTGGGAATCGAGAAAATCATTTCTATTTGTCGATGCTCTCTGCCATAGTCTGTTTTAAAGCTGGAAAGTCTATGCATAGGAAGAGGATTGAGTGAAAAGAAATTAGTGGCCTTAGATGATTCTTAGATAGATGATATTCTATCCATAATTGGGCACAGAAAGACAGCTGAAAATCTCATGCACTAAATTATGACCACATGCTTTTTATATCAGGTGAACTTAAATATGTGACTGACTTTCCAATTTTCAGATGGTCATAATCCTATAGAGAAAAACATTATGTGAGTCTGTGTGAAGGAAAAAAATTCTCATCTGTATGATGATAAGCATAAACTTATTTCCCTCTTTCTTTCTGCCATTGTGTAGGAATCTTTGGGAACTTCTTGGCATTCTTTTGTGGTCCCTACTCTAACTTTTTTCTTCCTTTGGTATCTTTGAGGGATGCACAGAAAAGTATCCTGAAAGAGTGCACAGGCCAAGAGCTACAAGGGAACACTTTTATATATAGAAGGAGCCTGTGGGAAGAATCTAGTAGCTGAAAGAGATTTATCTTCTTTTGTGCATTTGGGGAAGTTGTGTCCCCTGAAATAGAGGAGAAATTTTTTCTCATATTTAGTTCTGCAGAAAAGAAAATCTGTTTTATGCATTTTTGTGACCTGAAGATTTTGCAGCTTTTTATACATGCAAGATCGGAAAAGATTTGCTTGGGAATGATATGAGTGGGGGGAAGAGGAAGAATCAGAAGAGAAAGGAGAGATGATTGAAAAAGCATTGATTAGTGGAAATGGTGAACTAGAGTCAAGAAAAACCTAGCATAAAATTCTGAGGCTGACTTGCCAGTCATTTATTTATAGGCAAGTCATTTAAATATTCTATATCTCATTTTTATCTTCAGAGTTTTTCAATTAAATAAATTTTTATTAAGCACTTCTTGCTATATTCCAGGAACTGTACTAGATGCTAGGGATAGATAAAACAGAAAAATGAAAGCAGTCAAATACCTAACTGGGAAGAAACATTATATACAGAGATGATACACAAATAATTTTTATAGATCATAGCTAGAATAGAAGGGAGATTATGAGTTATCTAGTCCAAACCTACATTATATATGGGGAACTTGAGACTCAGAATAAGGAAGTGCTTTGATTATGACAACAGAAATACTAAGTAATAAGATCAGGATTCACTAGTACATTTTCCAATGCCTAATGCTTAGGGTGTGTGCATGCATGTGTGTCTGTGTGTAGGGGGAAGTAAAGACCCACAAATAGGGGGAATAAAAAAGGCCTTTAAGTTGAATCTTTGTTTTAGCTAGAGAAATGATTCTGAGAAATTCTGAGAAATGATAAAAAATGATTCTGAGAAATTCTGAGAAATGATAAAAAAGGAAAAACTTACCTGGCATAAGGCATAAAACAGAGCGGACATTGGCAGAAGATTGAATGCCATGTATAGAAAACATCAAGTAGACCAGTTTGTCTGCCACACAGAGAATAGGAAGAAGATTGATATGAAATTAATTTGGAAATATAAGTTGAAGCCAGCCTGGGAAGGGCATAAAATGTCAAAGAAAGGTGTTTGTATTTTAACTGAAACAATGGGAAGACACTAAAACTTCTTTAAAAAAAAAATCAATTTATTTATTTATTTTTTTCCAATTTGAATTAGTTTATTTAGTCAATTTAGAACATTATTCCTTGGTTACAATAATCCCATTGTATCCCTCCCTCCCCTCCACCCATCCTTCCCACAGCCAACAATTTCATTGGGTATTATTTGTGTCCTTGATCAGAAGCTATTTCCATGTTGTTGTTTACACTAGGATGTTCATTTAGAGTCTACATCCTCAACCACATCCCTTCGACCCATATATTCAAGCAGTTGTTTTTCTTTGGTGTTTTATTCCCACAGTGTTTCCTCTGGATGTGGATAGTGGTTTTTCTCGTAGATTCTGCCAGGTTGTTCAAGGTCATTGCATTGCCACTAATGGAGAAGTCCATTACACTTGATTGCACCACAGTGTATCAGTCTCTGTGTACAATGTTTTCCTGATTCTGCTCCTTTCACTCTGCATCACTTCTTGGAGGTTGTTCCAGTTCCCATGGAATTCCTTCACTTTATTATTCCTTTGAGCACAATAGTATTCCATCACCAACATATACCACAAATTGTCCAGCCATTCCCCAATTGAAGGGCATCCCCTCATTTTCCAATTTTTGGCCACCACAAAGCGCAACTATAAATATTTTTGTACATGTCTTTTTCCTTATTATCTCTTTGGGGTACAAATCCAGCAGTGCTATGGCTGGATCAAAGGGCAGACAGTGTTTTATTGCCCTTTCGGCATAGTTCCAAATTGCCCCCCAGAATGGTTGGGGCACCACCAGCAACGCATTAATGTCCCTACTTTGCCACATCCCCTCCAGCATTCATTACTTTCCTTTGCTGTCATGTTAGCCAATCTGCTAGATGTGAGGTGATACCTCAGAGTTGTTTTGATTTGCATTTCTCTGATTACAAGATATTTAGAATACTTTTTCATGTGCTTATTAATAGTTTTGATTTCTTTAAATGAAAATTGCCTATTCATGTCCCTTGCCCATTTATCAATTGGAGAATGGCTTGATTTTTTTGTACAATTGGTTTAGCTCTTTATAAATTTGAATAATTAGACCTTTGTCAGAGGTGTTTTTTTTCCAGTCCATCTTTTAATTTTTTTTTGAAAAATTCCTGACATTACAGAACTAAACTAAAATGTATTAATATTCCACTCTTACATTTCAACGACAAAAACAGAAAAAAAATTCATGAGCCCCCCAAAAAAACCCCAAACAAAACAAAACAACCCCTCCAAAACAAACAAACACACAAACAAAAACAGGGAGAAGCTTATAAAACTAAATATGGTTCTCAGCGTTAACAGCTGAACAGAGAAAGGAATTAAAATGCTATAATTAAAAAAATCACGAGTGGATGATAAAGTTGTGCAGAAACTGAAAATTTACAAACTATTTAAAACCTGGAATCGATTACTGTTCAGAAACTACACAGATGGATCATGGGTGGTGAACAGTAGAAGGGGGTTATGGGTGAGTCTGCATTGTTCTAGCTGCTCCCCATGCCACCCGTCTCTGAGGAAAGCCTGACATTGATTAGATACTGAGCCAGGCTAATGCTGGCAGCAGATCCAGTGATGGTAACCTGCCTATCAGTAGATCCTTCCACTGGATTGGCAATTTTGATCTGAGCCCCAGACATCTGACGAATCTCATTGATTTTGGCGCCTTGATGCCCGATTATGCAGCCAATTAAGTCATTGGGAATGGTGAGTTCATGAGAAGTAGTCTGAGCAGATGCATCCAAGCCTGCCCTGAATCTGGTGTTGCCATGTGTCATGGGGAAGTGAGACTGTTGCATTGCCAACTGGTGCAGCTTGGTCAAATCTGGCTGTGGAATGGCATACTGTCCTTGAATGGTATAGGCCTCCAGAGCTGGTCCCTCTAAGTCAGGATTGAAGCACATGGACGGGGTGGTGTGGGGAAAGCTCGCACTGTCGCTGCCTGTGCTGTACCTGTCCTGACCACCTGCAAAGATGACTGGGGAGCTGGATGGCTTGGGCCGGTACGGGATGGTCATGCCCTTCTGGGGTGACTGGGGGAGAGTCTCCAACATGACCACGCAGATCTGTTTGACACACTCAGTGATAGATTGCGGGATGCCAGCAATAGTGATGGCCCGCTCAGTTGAGTTTGTTAGCATATCCCCTGCCACCCGGACCTGAGCCCCTGTACTCTCTCTTATTTCCTTGATCTTGCATCCTCCTTTTCCAATGAGAGAGCCACACTGGCTAGCAGGGACCACAAGCCTCAGGGTGACTGGGGGTCTACTGGTAGCTGTACTATTGGTCATAGAGCTGCTTATGTTCTCTTCCAGTTTGTCAATGATCATAGCAAAGGCTTTAAAGATGGCATTGGTGGGTCCAGCCAGAGTAATTATTCTCTCAAGACAATTCCCTTCTGAGATGTTGATACGCGCACCACTCTCTTCACGCATCTTCTTGACGATTCTCCTTTCTTTCCAATAATGCTTCCAATTTCCTTTCCATGCATAAGTAGCCAGATGGTGAGAGTGACATTTAATCCACCTTCAATCACACAAGTGTCCATGTCAAGCAGTTGTTCTGGGGATTTGGACTTTGTAAAGTGGTCAAGTCTTTGGTCACTGGTGGGAGTGGAAGCCAAAAACTTCCGGCTCGAGACTAGTGAAGGGAAAAGGGGGAGCGGTCGGAAAAGGGAAGGGCGGGAAGCTGGGGGTGGAACAATAGGGGCGGGTGGGAAGGCTAGGGGGCACCCACGGGTGGGCGGAGGAGGAAGGGGGGGTGGAGGAGGAAGCGGGGAGAGCGACCTGGGGCGGGTGGAGGGCAGCAGAGGGCTGGTGGGCAGGAGAGGGCGTGGGCTGCGGCTGCTCCAGATGTGGCTGCTGGGGCTGCTGCCTCTGCTGGTCTGGGGTGTCAGAGGTTTTTGTAATGAAGATTGTTTCCCAATTTGATGCTTCCCTTCTAATTTTGGATGCATTCATCTTGTTTGTACAAACCCTTTTTAATTTGATGTAATCAAAATTATTGATTTTACATTTTGTGATTTTTTTCTAGCTCTTGCTTGGTGATACTAGAACTTCTTAAGCAGCATCAGAACTGTGTTTTAAGAATTCAGGGGCTAGATTGGAGAGTCTCCAAAGTCCCTAATAGCTCTAGATCACTGCTCTTTGGAGTTTTATTTTGGACATGTTGACTCTAAGGTGTCAGTGGGACATTCAGAGAGACTTGACCAAATTGCAAGGGCGAGAGGTAAACAGTAGTTGAGAAAGCAGAATTTCTCTTATCCGCTTTTGAAGACACAGGTAAGCAGAGCTGAAATATTTTGGAATTATGCTATAATCTGTTGGCCCTCATGATGCCAGCAGTGAAAAGAGGCCTTGTCCTTTGCTAAAGGATATACAAAACCCTCTGCTGCTCTAGTCCAGTGACTGGGTACTTTATCAAAGAAGATTGACTATTGAGGCAGAATGAGTGACCTATTCACTAGATCTTAAAAGGAGTGACTGCCCTTTAGTGCTCTCTTTCATTCCATCTAGTGTGTCATAACTCTGATATCTCTCTTGGACTTCCTGTGAATGAAATGGGAGGGGGGGTCTTTCTTCATGCAGTACCTATCCCATCAACAGTGATTATGGCAGAAGATCACATATGGCAATGAGCATGTGTGTAATCTAAGTGAATCTGAGCCTGGACATGGGCCCTTGGCTATTTCTTCTACCTTATGCTGTTTCTCTGATCATAGGTGACCAAATATGATCCAGAATATGTTTCAGTCTTGGAAGCATCTTCATGAGTTTGAGAGGCTGGGTGCTTCTGGGTCCTTCAGTTGGCATTGAATGAAAACAAAAGTTTTTTTTTTCCTTTTGTAATTACACATTTCTTTCAAGAAGTCCCGGAAAATTTCAAACTGTTTCCTAGCCTGCTAATAGATATGGATCTTGATCAAGTTGTTTAGACAAAACAGAGGAGAATTGAAATAATAGTTTATTAGTCCTATTAAGTGTCTTATGTCTTAAAGTCTTCAATATCAGCCATTTGAGAGAATATAATAGGAGTTATAAGTTACTATTTCATGTTTTAAGTCTTTCTCCACATACAATTATGAGGCTTTTGTTTTGTGCATTTCTTTTGCATGGCAGAATTAAATAGCTTTCCTATACCAACCTGCTCTACAATGTATACTGAGTATCTTTCTAATACCTCTTTGAAGAAAATTTCCTAGTTCAAGAAAGTAAATTTGACATCATAGTTACCACTAAGCTAAAACTCATGCCTGGATCATGGCTCTAAATAAGCCTATCTTATTCAAAACAAGTAGATAAAATATGGGACTAACATTTTATGAAAGGAAAAAATACTCATGTAAAGAAATATAGGAACAAGAAGGAAAACATGATTGAGAGTAGTTAGGTGAAGGTCAAAGGAGTGAGAAACAAGTGATTTTTGTTACTAGAGAATATTACAGACCATCTGGACTGAAAGAAGAAATAGATGAAGCATTTGTGAAACAGATCACAGACCTAATAGTATAAGTGATAGGAGATTTCAATTATCTACATATATACTGGAGCTCTCTTTCTAATACACCAGAATAGTTAACAACTTTTCAATTCATCTTAGTGAAAATTTCATCCTTCAAAAGGTAGAGTCTCATTGAACTATGCTCTCAATAGACTTCATCTGGAGTAAAATATTGTATTTAGTTCTGGTCACCAGTTTGAGAAGGATATTGATAAGCTAGAGAATGCAAAGGAGATGATGATGAAAAGCCCTTGACGTGTGTCAGTGTCATGTGAAGATTCATTGAAGGAACTGGAGACGTGTATTCTTGGTTAGAGATAACTCCGGGAGACGTGATTGCTGTATTTAAGTATTTGAAAAGCTGAATAAAAGACAACTTGTTTGGTATGTTATAATAGGCATTCATCTCATGTATGGATTAGATTTAGATTGAGGTCCATCCAACTCTTAGATTCTGAGGACATCTTAGACTCAAAGCAAACTCAGTTTCCAGTGATTTTTCCCAAGTTGGTGGAGTGTGGTCATAAAAAGCCAAGGACAAGGAAAAAGAGTCTCTCTTTAGAGATCAGACCTGATTGAGCGAATTTGGTCCATATGAGAATAAAACTTGGGTCCCTAGGTGGGACAGGGGACTCTAGCCCCCTGGGTCCAGGGTGATTTTGTCATTACATTTAGAAACAGAAAATTTATAGGAGTTTGGCTTCAAAAAGGAGAAGAGGTAAGATAGGTTTGAGACTTGAGCACGTTTGTAGGCAGAAAGGAAGGAGTCAGAGGAAAATTGGACAGTAAGGACATTAAAGAGGGACATTCCTCAGAGGAAATGGAATAAAGGACAAAAGAAGAAAGGTCAACTTTGCTAAGAAAGATCAACCCTTAAAGACTGGAGCAAAAAAGAAGAGAAATGATGAATAATGGTAAAGGAATTGAGGTTACAGAACTTGCCCCATGGCTTTTTCTGAGGGGGAGCTAAGTATGAGACAAATGAGAATAAGAATGGAGAAGGAAAACAGGGGATTTGAGGAGACAGGAATTAAGTTTGAAACAAATTGCGGGTAGTGTAATAAATAATAAGAGAAGAATAGATAACTTGGCATGTAACAGTGAGGGTCCTTTTGAGACTCGATTACATAAATTTGTATTGGATTTGAGCAACATTGTGTGACTTCCTCTAGTACAGTTTAGCAACTCAAGGGAATAGAAGTGGAAATGGTGGGAGAAAATCAAGATTGGTATTTGGACAAAGATGAGTGACTACTATTGGACAAACAACTGCATAAAATTGAAGTGGTTCACTTTAGGGTTAAGATTTTGAAGATGCCAGAGCAGGGATAGTGGCATGACAGAGCTGGGAAGGGATTGCTTAAAGGTTGTGGTGAGAATTGAAAATAAGGTTTGGAGAAGTGGGGTACAGGGAAGGATGGAAGAATAGAAAGTTATGGTCAAATAGACAAATTCCAGATGTAGTTTTAGATCATGAGAAGTAGACTAGTGAGTGTTGAAGATACTAAGAGGATATGAAGAGACCGTCTCTCTGTGTGCCTGAGGTACAGGGAAGATCAAGATCAGAAGAGTTGAAAGGTTGATGACCTGAAAAGTGAGGGTATTTGAGAGAAAACACACACAAACACACACACACACACACACACACACACACACACACGTTCTTTTTAGGGAAAAAAGAAGGAAAAGGATGGAGACAGATAGAAATGTATTCTAGTTACTAAAGTCCTTGGGAAAGGAAGGAAAATGAAAATAAGTCCCAGCAGATAACGAACTACTACATTCTAGCCAAGGTGACATATATATATGGAATGAATCTTAAAGAAGAAAAGGTTTTTGAGAATTGATAGGTAGGTGGCAGGCATAGAAGCAGCAGTGAAGAACAAGAAGCTTACCTTCACTTTCTCTTGGCTGCGTGTGTTTCTTCTGTATGTGACTATATTTGTATCTGCAAATGAAGAAGGAAGAAAATATATTCTGTAATGGAGAGGGAAGTCAAGAATGTAATGTTTTAGGGGACAGCTGGGTAGCTTAGTGGATTGAAAGCTAGGTCTAGAGTCGGGAGGTCCTGGGTTCAAATCTGACCTCAGACACTTCCCAGTTGTGTGATCCTGGGCAAGTCACTTGACCCCTATTGCCTAGCCCTTACCACTCTTCTGCCTTGGAGCCAATATCCAGGATTGACTGTAAGATGAAAGGTAAGGGCTTAAAAAAAAAAAGGATGTAGTGTTTTCTTCATGTGGAGGGGTTGGCTATGTGGCCAAGTTCTTTAGTTTTGAGAAAATTAAATGAGTGAAAGTGGTAAAATATGAAAGCTAGTTTCTTAATAATAGGAGAGGGGTTTTATAGGATACAGGAGGATAGGAACCTAGGAGATATTTAGTAAGGCTGACATTGATGGAGATGAGGAAGTGAAAAATGGCAGCAGAGTAGGGGAATTTTCACCTCTGTAGCCTGTTACTGAATCTCAGGAATTCAGAGTGGAGGGGTTTTTTAGACAGTAGATCTGAATACTAATTACTAGCTATGAAACATATACTGATAATTCTAATAGTTCATTAGAAAGGGGCAAAACAAATGACTATGTGAGGTTCAGAAAAGGTGTATCATAAATGACTTAAAGTTGATTAACTTCTAAAGGCTTCAGTTTCTTTATCTGCATGGAAAGGATAAAGTGTTGGATTAAGTTAGCTACAAGGTCTCTTCTAGCTAAAAATCTGTGATTCTTGGGTCAAAAGGAAAAGGCTCACACCTCATCAGAATGGTCTAGATTTAATCCCAGCCACCATTTTGTTTAACTGGGCACTAGAGGGAGCAACACTGCTAGACATGAAAACCTAACAGTCTAAAATAGAATCTTAATAACTCATATAAAAATACTACATTAACAACCATAAAATTTCAGAAAAAGAAGAGTAAAAAAAATAGGAACATTCTCACTTCTTGATAACATACTTACTTTGCATTAATATTTAGGCTAAGCATCTTTTAAATGAAATGGGGAAATGAGCCTAAATTTGGAGGCTCCTCCAGAAATTGTATGTGAGCATGTCAGAACATGTATGTGTTGTTACTGGCCATGGAAGTTCCCAAGATTGGAATTTCAGGTTCATAAATTTGAATGGATTTGAGGAAACCAACACAAGTTATCCTCACAAATGTTTGCTGTGGGTCAGTTGCTTTCAGCTATGTCTACCTCTTTGTGATCCTGTTTGGGGCTTCCTTACCAAAGATGCTAGAGTGGTTTGCCATTTCCTTCTTCAGCTCATTTTACAGATGAGAAAACTGAGGAAAAAAGGGTTAAGTGACTTTCTCAGGATCACACAACTACTAAGCATCTGAGGCCAGCTTTGAACTCATGAAGATGAGTCTTTCTGACTCCAGGCCCAGCTGTCTATCCACTGTGCCACTGTTACCCATCTCTTAAAAGGAATATATTATAAATACTACCATATTTCTTCCTAGGACAACCTAAAGCACAATTCCTTCACCTAAGAATTCAGTGCAGATGAAGTAGGAATCTTGATGATAATAACAGTAACTGATATTTTATCTTTTATTTCAATTTTATTTTGTTTTCAAGTTTACATTTCCCTTCCTAATACCACAGAAAGTAAAACAAAACTCAATACAAATGTGCATAGTAAATCAAAATAACTTCCTGTATTCGCCATGACCATTATACCCAAATATCTATCTCAGCTTATACTGTGGGTCCACTACCTCTCTATCTGAAGGTGGGTGATATGTTTCATTATGAGACCTTTGGAATGATTGAGCCCTGTATCAGTTTCTAGGTCTTTGCAAATTGTCTTTACAAAATTGTTATTATTATATAAATTGTTGTTGCGGTTCAGTTCATGGGGGCAGCTGGGTGGCTCAGTGGATTGAGAGTCAGACCCAGAAGTGGGAGGTCCTGGGTTCAAATCTGAACTCAGATACTTCCCAGCTGTGTGACCCTGGGCAAGTCACTTAACCCCCAATGCCTAGCCCTTACCTCTCTTCTGCCTTAGAACCAATACCCAGTATTGACTGTAAAACAGAAGGTAAGGGTTTAAAAACACGAACTAACAAAAAACATTAAGTGGTTGTTATATATCAGACAGTGTTTAACAATGGGAGTACAAAGAAGGCTAAATATACCCAGGCTCCAATGGCCTCCCAATCTAATAAAAAGGACAATGTGAAAATAAACTAGTTACATACAAGATGCAAACGAAATGGAAGAAAGGCCACGTTAAAGAAAAAGGTACTAGCAACTAGCAGAACAAAGGAAGACCTCCACCAGAAGGTAGAATATGCAAGCTCTGAAAATTATGTAAAAACATTAGAAATGCTAAAAATTAAAAGAATGCAAATTAGCTTAACTCTGAGAGTCTACCTTACATATAGCAGATTATCAAAGAAGAAGGGAAAGGAAAATGGTAGTTTTTGAAGATGCTATGGGAGGGGAGGCACATTGCACTATTGATGGAGCTGTGAATTGGTCCAATCACTGTAAGCAGCAGTTTAGAACTATTCCTCCCCAATAACTTTGTTATCTTGAACATCTTGACTGTTTCTAAGGGTTGTTGAGCTTGCTTTTTAATGGATGCCATAGTCATAGTTAATCTTAGCAGCTAATGACAAACTGCTCCACTAATTCCATCAGGGAATCTTCTTCATACTTCATAAAGGAGGAATAGAGCATTATTGTATTTTTGCATTTTACTTAATACGTCAACACCTCATCTCTATTCCTTGCCCCCTTTATAATTTCATCAACTGTGGTTGGGGGGAGGGATCTTTCCTTCCTCTCATATGTTTAACATGAATATTTTCAGTTATATTTGCTCTCTGAGAATCCATTTTTCTCATACTGACTAGCTTATTTTTAAAATGCATTTTCTGAATGTTACTAACTTACTGGGATTTAGAAGGGAAAATCTGTTGTTCTAACTTAATAAAGAACACAAAAAAATAAACATTTTTGATGTATTACATTTGAAAAAGAGAAACAGAACCTTTTACTATATGACTGAGCCAATGTAATCCTTAATGTTTGTCTAAACTTGGTAAATACCCTTAGGATCTATTTCCTAGATTAGACTTTGTTTTCCCCTGTTCCAGGAATAACATTAAGTTCTTGTTTCTTTAACTACATACCCTTCATTCATTATTTCCTAAGGAAGTTTATAGACATGTCATTCTAAATCTCACTACTTGTTAAAAACCATACGCAGAATGTATGTGTTTGTTTAGAAAGATGCATATGTGTGTATGATTGTGAGTCTTTGGTATTGATTTTTCTTTTTGAAAAAAATTTATGAGTCCTTTGTATTCATTTAAAAACAACTGGCCTTTGTGGGAAATGATCTCTTAAACTGCTATTCTTTTGCTTCCCCTTGACACCATCGCATAATTCTGAACAAAATTCACTGCTTAAATGACAGTTTGCCTTACTTAGGATCATATTGGAATGTGACTGTACAATTGCTACACTTTCCTCCCTCCCTCAGTCTCTGGTTCTACACAGGGTGCAAGTCTATGACAACCTCTGGACCTCCTCATAGCTAGCTCCCTTACCATCTTACCAAAGGAAGTTTCTTAAAAAAAAGAAATCTCATTGATCTTTTTTGTTTTCACATCATGGTCAAACTGAACTTCCTCTAGTGACATGTAGAGGAGAGAGGGTGGCTGCATCTTTTCTCTTGGACTTTTAGAGATTTTTTCTGTTACTCAGAGTTCAAATTTATTTTAGTGATTTGTTCCTTTATACTGTTGTTGCTGTTCCATTTATTCTACTCTTGTTTCTACTTATTTTGCTCTACATCAATGCATATAAATCTTCTCATAATGTCTATAAATTCCTAATATTCATCTATTTTTCTTGTTGAACAATGTATTTCATTATATTCATATACCAAATTTTTTCAGTAACCTTCCAATTAATAACTCTCCCTTTTGTTTCCAGTTCTTTGATAACACAGAATATTTTGCAGTCAGTATTTTAATTTATATTTGGTTTTCCTTTTTCTGTCTTTGACTTCCTTGGGGGCATATAAAATTGGATTGTTGAGTCATAGGGTATGAATAATTTAAACACTTTTAAAATATTCCTCAAATGAAATTTAGATTATTTAGATCACTTCAGATTACATTGGTGTGCTTGTATTTCCATTGCCACTCTAAAATTGACTGCTTCTATTTTTTTGTCATCATTTCGATAGCGTGCTGTAAGGTGTTGCGTCTTCACTATTAACTATTCAGTATAGTTTCCTATGGCTGCTTATAGCTTTTAAATCTTTTTTTTTTTTAAGTTTCATGTCTATTGATCACTTATCTAGTGGGAAATAGCTTAGGGCAATAATGTTTTTGTCATATTCATATATATTTTAGATATTTGACTTTATTGCTTTTGTTTTGATGCAAAGATTCTCATTTTATTGTTTATTTAATAATTAAAATAGTTGATTTTATTTGAGCAAAAGCTTTTAAAAATGATTTTCTAGTAAAAAAGATTTATCTTCTATGATTTTCTCTGTCCTTTAGTCTAGAATTCTTTCCCTTCCCATAGCTGTGAAAGGCTCTCTCTCTCTCTCTCTCTCTGCCTCTTTCTCCAAAACGAAGACCATCTTTTATCATATTCAGTTCTGTTTTGAGTTTACTGGGGGATCTGGTTTAAGATGATGCTCAAATCACAATTTCTATCAAACTAATTTCCAGTTTCACAGCAGTTCTTCAGAGACAGCTGGTGGCTCAGTGGAGAGAGCACTGGGCCTGGAGTCAGGCAGACCTGAATTCAAATTTGACCTCAGTGTTTTTTAGCTGTGTGGTCTTGGGTAAGTAATTTACTTTCATCCTATAGAGAAGGAAATAGCAATCACTCCAGTATTGTCATCAAGAAAACCCGACTGAAAATATTGGTGTGCTATGGTTCATGGGGTCATGAAGCATCAGACAGAACTGAAAATCTGAACAACTTTTAAAACACTAGATAACTATTTTCAATTGTTTCTCATTTTTGTTTAGTTAGTCCATTATACTGATCTGTTTTGTCATTTATAAAAACATCATATAGTTTGTTACCTACTGCTTTAAAACATTTTGAGGAATTGAATGTTATGATTCCTTTACTCACATTTATGTTTTTCTGGATGTTTTTTAATGCTGTTTTGTTCTATAATGTGTTTTCTAGGTAATTTTATTGGTATATCAGTAAATCTATAAATTCTTATAGATAGTATTATTGCTTTTATTATTGACTTTTATGAACCACAAACAATTTTTTGCTATTTATTTCTCCTTTTATTTCTGTAAAAATGCCTTGTAGTTGTATTTATTTGTCTTTCCTGTGTCTTGGTAGATTGACTACCAAATTTTTTTTTATGCATTTTGTAGTTATTTTAAGTAGAATTTTCCTTTTTATTTATTCTTGATTTTTATTAGTAATGTATAGAAATACTGACTATTTGGGGCATTTAGTTTCTATCCTGCTATCTTGCTAACGCTATTAATTTTTTAATTTGGCTTCTTTGTAGATTATCTATGTTATCTGTAGATTATTTAGATTTTATTTTTTAAATAGTGATTATTTTTGTCTCCCCTTTGCTTCTGTTTATACCTTTAATCTTTCACCTCAAACCTTCCCCTCTTCAGAACATCTCTGTTATTGTTGAGAGAACTACATTTCTCACAGCCAACCAGACTTGAAATGTAGGTGTTATTCTTAATTCTTCACTCTCTCTCATCCCTGTCCCCAACCAATGTCCAATTCATGTCCAATACCTGTTGAATTTACTTTCACAGCATCTCTTTGATATATCTCCTTCTTTTGTCTGACACTGACATCACTCTGGTGCTTGTCCTCATCACTTCCCTTCACTATTGTCATAGCTTGCTGTTGTATCTTCCTGTCATGTCTCTTTCCTTTACAATCCGCCTTCCACTCAGAAGTCAAAGTGATCTTGCGCAGTCTGGCCATGTCACACTCAATAACCAGTGGTTCCCTGTCATCTCCAGAATCAAATATAAATTCCTCTGTTTGGCATTCAAAGCCCTTCAGAGCTTGGGGCTCTCCCTGCCATTCTTATCTTCTTATATCCTACGTCCTTCACATAATCTGTGATCTGATGACATTGGTCTATTTGTTGATTCTGGAATAGGACACTTCATCTTCCAACTCCAGGGAACTTGCTATTCCCTATGCTTGTGACACTTTTTCTCCTCTCTGCCTCCTAGATTTCCTGGATTCCTTCAAGCCCCAGATAAAAATCTCACCTTCCATAGGAAAAACCTTTCCTGATTTTCCTTCATTCTTTTGCCTTCCTTCCGTCCATTATTTCAAATATTTCCTGTATATAGCTTGGTCTGTATTTGGTTGTTTGCACACTGACTCCCTAGTCAGATTATGAACTTATCCTTGATAATTTTGTTGTTCAGTTGCTTCAATCATGCTTGATGCTCTGTGACCTCTTTTGGAATTTTCTTCACAAAGATAATAGAATGATTTGTCATTTCTTTCTCTGGCCCATTTTGCAGATGAGGAAATTGAGGCAAAGAGGGTGAAATGACTTGCTTAGGCTCATGTAGCTAGTAATTATCTAAGGCCAGTTTTAAACTCAGGAAGATACATTTTTCTGACTTCAGACTCAGTATTCTTTCTAGTGTGCCACCTAGCTGTCCCCAAGTTGTTATTTTTTATAATGTCAATATTGTTGTATAAGCTATTTCTCAGATTCCATTCACTTCATTCTGCGTCAGTTCATGCTGGAAAATATTTCCAGTTTATTCTGAAACTAACTATTTTGTCATTTATCATAATTCAAAATATACCGTAACACAAATATGCCAAAACTTAAACATTCCTCTGATTGTTTTCAAGAGCAATTTGTGCATATGCATTTAATACCAGGGATATATATATATATATATATTTAATGTTGTGATTTTTTTTGTCTGTGGTTCCTGTAAGCATAATACAATTTCACTATTTGTTTCTCTTAATTTTTACCGATTTTTATGGTTGCTACAAATGAGATTGATTGTACCTCCTGATTTTTTGAGAGATCTGAAACAATATGAATTTTATCTCTTCATTTCCCCCTTCTATGTGTCTATATCTTTTAACAGAATATGTTGCATAAAGAAAAATGCTGGATTGTTAATTTTCTTGGGGATCTCAGTCTATCTGTCTATATACAGGGTTGTATTATGATGTTTGTGCTTTCTATTAATTACCTATATAAGTATTTTTAATAATAGCTACTGTGGTTTCAAAAAGACCCATGAGTCAGTACTGGGAAGAACAGGCTTTTGTTATGCTATTAGAAATGACAAGTATTAGAAATATGAAGAAAATAAGGGAAATATATGAGGAGATAGGAAGAGAATAAGATTAATACATAATATGATTACATTAAAAATAGCCACAAAAAAGAACAAAATACCTGTTGTAGGTGAGATAAAATAAAGAATGGAACAGTGAAATTGGAAAATGATAATCTACTTATGAAATTCACTTTTTTATTCAAGGATCAGGGACACAGAGATAGGGACTTGAACTGTGATTTCATTAGTATAGGGATTCCTAGTTGAGAAAACTTCTTTTGCTTAGAGGCAGCTAGATGGCTCAGTGAAGACAAGTTAAAATCCAGCTCAGACTCTTACTAGCTATGTGATCCTGGGCAAGTCACTTAACTTCTGTTTCCTACCAGACAAGGAAATGCCAAACTACTCTAGTATCCTTCCCAAGAAAACACCTTGGACAGTATTGGTGTACTCTGATCCATGGTATCACAAAGGAGCCAGATACAACTGAGCAACTGCAATTCAAATCTTTAGAGAATTACTTAGAGCACTGAAAAGTGAAGTGAGTTAATAAGTCAATAAAGAGGCAAGATTTGAAACTAGTTTTGAAGCCAGTTATCTATCCACAATGCATCTAGGTGATATGTTGGATAGAGTACTATAGTCAGGAAAACCCAAGTTCAAATCCAGCATTTCATGTTTCTGTCTGTGTGGCTTTGAGTAAATCACATAATCTCTATTTAACTCAATTTCCTTATTTGTAAAATGAAGATAATAATGGTCCCCACCTCCTTGGGTTGTTGTGAAAATAAAGCTAATTTTTATAAAGTGATTTGAAAATTTTAACACTCTATATGAATGTCAATAATTCATATGATGATGATGTCATACTTATTTTCATTCAATGCTAAACCAATATAATTTCCAAAAGAATTACAGGTCTAAGCATCTTTAGTAATATGTAAAACATCAAAGTAAAAAATGTGGTGGGGATTTTTTGCTTCCAATTTTTCTGGATGCCTTGGCTTCATTAAGAGAATGATAATCTCTGATAAAAAATATTGATAAAGTGAGATAAATTATTCCAGAATGAAAGAAATTCTAAATTGAATAAAAATTATTCTATTACATTGTCAGATTTACTGCTGTCAATCTAACTACCAAGGAATTATTTGATCAAGGTAGAAAAATAATAGCAAAATAAATTTAGAAGAATGAAAAGGCCTTTGAACCTCCAGGGAATGAAGAAGAAGAGCACTTCCAGATGTTATAAAATAGCATGTCATAAAAGAATAACCTAAACTATTTGGAATTGGTTTAAAAATAGTAAAGAAGATCAGTGAAACAGATTATGGAGAGCATAATCAGAAACAAACTCAATAAACCAATATTCAATAAACTCCAGAACAAAAAGTACTTGAAGAAAGATGCCCTATCTCATAATACAAGTTTAGATTTTTATAAGTTTAGAAAACACTTTTATTTAAAAAATAAATTTGTACAATTTTTACCAGAGTAGGTTCCAAGTGGACATGGGTAAAAATGTAACATTATATTAAAAATTGGAAGGAAATGATGGAAGGAAATTTCATAATTATGGTTAAAGGAAGTATTCTTACCAAAACAGGAAAGTAGTTGATCATAAAAAATAGACACATTTAATGACATGAAATTGAAAATCTTTTCAATGGGCAAAATACATGCAGATAGGGTAAGAAGAAAATTGACACTTGAAAAAAGTTCTTTTCTTCAATTATTATCATGAAAAGTCTGATATTTAAGTGAGGGAATTAACACTAATAACAACAATAATAAAATAGGCACCATTTACATAGTGATTACTATGTACTGTACAATTCTTATTTAATTTGATCCTCCCAATAGCCCTGAGAGACAGGTATTATTATCCTTATTTTTACAGATAAGAAAATTGAGGCAAAGTGAAGTGACTTGCCAGGGTCACACACCCAGTAACTGATGCTATCTTTGAACTCAAGTCTTCAAAGAACTCCAGACCAGCCCCACTGTACTTATCCACTCTGCCACATAGCTGCATCAAATACATAAGATCTCTTACCAGGCTTCTCGCTTCTTAACATTTACCAATAGGCAAATGATCAAAGAATAAGAACAGTTCTCAATAAAATTGCAAACTATTAACAAAATGTCAAATACTGTTTGAAATTAATCAATCAACAAGCATTTATTAGGAGCCAATATGTACCAAGCACTGGACTCATTGCTGAGGATATAAAAACAAAAAAGGGAGTTTCTTCCTTCAAGGATCTTACATGTAAAGTGTTTTATCATTTTTAAAGCCCAAAGTAAGAATTAGTTATAATGATAATGACTAAAAGCAAATCACCAAATAATAACAACTGTAAAGTAAAACAAATTTGAGGTTTTAGATCACACCCAGAAAATGTCAAATAAGGCAAAACATGAAAACGTTAATATTAGGGGGCTTGGACAGTCCACATCCACTAATACTCTGTTGGTAGTGCTGCACATTAGTCTATTCTGTTAAGTAATTTATAATCATGCAAAAATGTTATAAAAATTTCCATACCTGTTGACACAAAGATCCCAAAGACCTAAGAGACATAAAGTTCCCATATTTGCCAAAATCTTCATAGGATCACTTTTTTTTTTGTACTTGCAAAGAACTAGGAACTGTTAGTACCCACCAACTGGGGAATTATTAAACAAATTTTAGCATTGGAAAGCAATAGAATATAATTTCATATAAAATTATGGATTTAAGGGATTCAGAGAAATTTAGGAAAGTTAGTATGAATTGATACAGGGGGAAGTAAATGTAATCAGTGAAATGAGATTAATAAAACTTTTAAAAATCTATTGTAATTTTATACTCATCTTTTTTCTTGAGTTTCTGATACAAACAGTTTGAGGACAAATAATGGTCCAAGTATTATTCTTTTGCATTTAATGTTTTGTGTTCTATTGTACAAGTGAAAAAAGATGACTTCTTTTAAAAAGCAATTAAATAAGAATGCTGAGTTATAATCTCATCTTTAAACTCACTGAAAAATCTTTAGGACAACTCTAGTAGCAGACAGGACAAAAAGAATGACATATACCTCAGCCAGTTTCTACATTGTATCAGTTTCTCCTATTAGGTCTCTCTGTATTTTGAAAACTTTTATTACAAAATTTTTATTACAAATAGTTTGGAGATTACAATAATACTTTTGCTCATATTCATAAATAATTTAAATACTAACAATATTTCTCCTAGTTATATGTAAAAATAATTTTTAATTTCAATTTTTAAAAATTGTGTTCCAAATTCTCTCCTTTTTTCCCACCCTCCCTCCTTTGTTATCCTTCTACTCCTATTCTTCCCCAAAGTGGTAAGAAATTTGATATGGATTCTACATGTGTAATCACTTTCCCATATTAGTCATTTGTGGGAGAGATATCAAGTGAAAAAAAAGAAGAGAGAAAGTTAAATATAGTATGATTTAATGTTTCTTGGAATGCAAATTTTGAGGAACGGGTCCTGACAAGATGGTGGACTCCTCTCATAATCCCATATAATGGAGTAAAAAAAAGGAAGAAAAAAAATTGAGTCAAATTTCATGTTTCTAGCTTACTCAACTTTTCTCCACATCCATGCCAACAGGACATGATGAGGTAGCCTTTTAATAGGTGGTGAAGGAGGGAGGAACTGAGTTGCTTAGGGACTAGGATAAAAGGGAGCCTGCATGCTCACACTCCTTGTACTTGCTGGCTGACTGTAATACCCATAACACTGGCTTGTGAGTATCCATTCTCAGGAGGATAAAATGAAAGAGTCTTTGCCACATTAATACTGAGTCTAAGATTCTTTTGAGTAGGTGGTTGTTTCTCTCAGCATTTTTCCTCATGTGTCTCTGGGATTGTCTTGGATCACTGCATTGCTGAGAATAATTAGGTCATTCACAGTTCATCAAAAATTGCTGTAACCATGTACAATATATTTCTGGTTCTGTTCACTTCACTTTGCATTAGTTCATGTAAATCTTTCCAGATTTTTCTGAAATTATCCTGCTTGTCATTTCTTACAGCACAACCGTATTCTATCACAATCATATACCATTATATTATATGTGACAAATTATTCAGCCATTCCCCAACTGATGGACACTTTAATTTCCAATTCTTTGCCACCAAAAAAAGAATGACAAAAATATTTTTGTAGAAATAGGTCCCTTTCCTTTTTTTTTGGGGGGGGGGGATCTCTTTGGTATACAGACCTAATAATGATATTGCTGGGTATGTAGTTTTAGAGCTCTTTGGGCATAGTTCCAAATTGTTCTCCAGAATGGTTGGATCAGATCACAATTCCACCAACAGTGCACTAGTGTTGCATTTTCCCATTTACCCTCTAACAGTTATTATTTTCCTTTTCTGACATATTGGCCAAAGTGATAGGTGTGAGGAAGAACCTCAGAGTTGTTTTAATTTACATTTCTCTAATCAAGATGGATTTAGAATATTTTTCATATGACTGTAGATAGCTTTGATTAAAAACAAAACAAAACATTGGTCTTATTGTTTATGGACCAAAATATTTTATGTTGTTGTCATTATGGGCAACAGTTCAGTCTGTGCTGCTACTCCAGTTTCAGTATATCTGACTATAAAATTAAACCTATGTGGAAACTGGAGAACATACATAGCTTCCCTGTTGACCTGTCTGCTACTGGAGATATTCTGGAGGTGTTTATAGTCTAAAGAGGATGAACCTGTATTTCAGAATTCTTATTCAAAGATATTTGGGAGTTTGTAATTTAGAGTGTGGGGATTTGTTTGTTAGCTTATAAAAGAGCTTCTGGCACATAATTCTAGGCACCTATTATATCTTTCTAGATATAATATTACGATCATGATGATATTATCATAATCAACATTGCTAGATCAATATAGGAATACAGTGAGAATGCTTAAGGGTCAAAACAGAAATTTTGTTTCCCTCAATAGGTTTTTGTATTTAAATTCTTCAGATATTTTAGTCTTAAATTCTTTAAAATCTCCAATTTTGAAAATAAGAATTCTTGGAAATTTTTGTATGAATCTCTGAGGACAAAACAGTCCAACAAATCATTATTAATTTTCTATTATTACAATCAAGTGAGAAAGTATTTTTAGGGATCTAGTATGTGCCAAACCTGATGCTAGGTGTTGGGAAAACAGACAAAATAGAAACAGACTTTGCCCTCAAGGAGCTTTCATTCTTAGAAAGGAAACAACATGCTTCTATATTTGAATGTATAGGTATAGTGATTAAATGTGGAAAAATAACAAGAACACAAGTGAATATGACTAAAGCAGGAATATTCTAGGCAAAATGCTCTGAGAAATTTGAGTGAAAAATCCATGTTAGCTAGATGTTAGGAATGGTATTAAATTCAAAGGAGAGATGGCATATAATTCGGATCTTGAAAGAAGAAAAGGATGTCATTGAGAAATGAGTAAACCTCTGTGTGTGTGTGTGTGTGTGTGTGAGAGAGAGAGACAGAGACAGAGATAGAGAGACAGAGAGAGACAGAGAGAGACAGAGAGAGATAGAGAGAGAGAGAGAGAAAGAATTTCACTTTTGGGGGTAAGTAGTACCAAAGACACTAAGGCAAGAAAGACCAAAAAGCAGTCCAATTTTTCTAGAACAGAGGTTATCTCAAAAAGAATTGAGTTAAGTTGAGAAAAGTAAAGGCTCTTTCATTGAACATGTATATTGTAATTACTGATATCACATCTACAAAGGCATTTTGTTTACATATTTTAAAAAGAATTGTATTACATTATATTTTTTCAGAAATCTATTTTGTAGCTGAGGTAGCATTATCACAGGACATCAATAGGTATCTTGCCTAGCACAAGCTCTATTTAAAATAATAATCTATTTCTGCAAATCATGTGCCTTCAATTCTGTGCTGTTTTGGTCCTGCCTAGTCTAAGTATCACCAAGGAGGTAAGGACAGCAGAGATGAATCCTTCCTAATTTCAGCCAGAGATGATCCCACATTACACTCTTTATTTATTGGGAAGCTTTGCCCTAACCTTGGAACTGGCAGAAGGTACTCACTCCATGTCAGCAACTAATCCCTTCCATCCCTTCTATTTGAGGGAAAAGAGAAGATACAGGAACATGTGAGAGGTTGGTAGAAGACCCTGAAGGGAAGCTTCAGAGAGATTCTGTAATCACTGATTTGGGGACATCAGCAGAAGCTGAGATATGACACTGACAGGATTTGATGCTTCTGAATTTTATTGCTGAAATAAACTCCATCTTTGAGAGCACTTGGCGAGTTTTCTTTTCTTGCCCTTCTCCCTTTCTCTCCTTCCCCAAGATGATCAATTTCTTGGTTTACTCATCTTTCTGTTTTGATATGGTTATCTTGTCCCTTTGTGATAACACTGTCAACCATAAACTATGTGCTAAATTACACTTGGAGGGATAATTAGGTCTCCTGCAAGAGGAAAGAGGGAGCTTTAAAACATATTTTGCAAGAGTAGGCTCTATGGCGAGGGCCTTGAGATGGATAAGACAACTGTTTTTTGTTGTTGTTGTTGTTGTTTTTTAACAAACTCCCAAGGCAGAGAAATTACATTGCTACTTTTGGGGTGGGTTTAGGGTAGATGAATGGGTCCAAAGCAACGAGAGGGCCTTGCTCACCACTCAGATTGGCACCAAGGTGTTTATAAACCCTCTTTCCTAGGTCTTGTTTGAAAGAAAAGTTTCTTCAGGGGGATAGCTCAGAGGGAGTGATTGGAGAGGAGATAGAGAATGGCACATCCCAAAGGCTGTGTGGGGAGTGAAGTAAGAATGTCAGTTCCTCTCAGCATGGTTCAGCACACCACTACAAATTAGCCCTAGAAATTTGCTACCATGAGGTTTTGTTTTTTTTGGCTGGATCTGAAATTTTGTGGGTAGGGAACTCCCAAAGTATGTTAGTCCCTGCTCTTAGAGAGGTGCCTATAGGATTGAGGTTACTCTGTTTTCCCAGGGTTACAATGCTGGGAGATTTGAATCTCTCTTCATGACTGAAACTACTTCTACCACTATTCCCCTTCACCAAGTTACCTCATAGGATTCATTAGTCATGGTAAAGTCTCTTTTGGTGTCCAGGTTGGAAGCCAAGAAAGACTTT
The DNA here is from genome assembly GCF_027887165.1 of Monodelphis domestica. Lineage (NCBI taxonomy): Eukaryota > Metazoa > Chordata > Mammalia > Didelphimorphia > Didelphidae > Monodelphis > Monodelphis domestica. The sequence continues at coordinate 132,782,684 of NC_077231.1, read as the reverse complement.
TTATCTTTACAATGTAAGGTCCTTGTTTTGTTTTTGTCTTTACATCTCTAGGGTCTTACACAGTGCCTGGCATTCAGGGCTTAGTAGATGTTTGTTGATAGGATGACTTGATAGATTAGATGAGAGTGTAAGGCCACATCAACACATTGGCAAAAATGAAGTGGACAACTTAGCTTAATTATTTGAATGATTTACAATAGAACAGAATATTATCTTTGGTCGTCACCTATCTAGATGAGCAGTTTGTCCTAAAATATTTTTTCACTCCCACTTTTCTTATGCTCAGACCAAATAGCAGTTGCAAAAAAAAAAAAAAAAACAGATCGTACTTTTTCTTGGGACCCCAAGGAAACTCTGCTAGGAGCATCAATATGTGGCTATTGAAGTTAGGGTTGGGCCCCTTTGTCTGGTAAATGATTAAGCAGGCAAATTAAAAATCTTGGCATCTCTCAACTATGAGTTGCTGTTTTTGTGTCAGCACAGATGTCTATAGGCTTTTCCTGGCTTTTCCTCAGGCTCTGCCTGATACCTCCATCAGAAAGTTTGCTCCATGCTTTCACTGACAAGGGTAAAGTGTTGTCCCTCTAATGCTACAACTACTTTCTAAAAAGCGAATTCTTTCCTAGAATGCCCAGGGACTAAGAAACCTACTCCAGAAGAGCCAAAGTATAGCCCTACTCATATTATAAGGCCTCTTGCATGATTTTTTATCCCACAGGAATAAAAGTGGCTGCCATTCACCTGTCTCTGGGAGTTAACTCCAAGGCCAGCGTCCACTCTGGGTGTTTGCCACTGATGTTGTCATCACATGGGAATCATTCCATGGCCTGTTAGCTCTTCCCGGCTTTTAAAAATTAATAGTAACTAAAAATACATTTAATGAAATACCCTGAATGTCAAGAAGAGAGAGGGATTAAGACCTGTAACTACAATTAAGGTGGTGTTGGTCAGAGAATTGTTTAGGAAGCCCAGAAAAGGTTTACTTTTGAATTTTTTTATAAAGGATTTTTAGAGACAAAGAGGTGGAAAGTGCCCCACTCTGAGCAGGGGAACCAACCTCTGCCCTTTTAGGAGCTGTTTTGTGCCCAGGTGATCCTCTTAGCTGCGACTGTAGCCCGAGAGAGAAAGACTCAAAAGCTCAAGAGCACCCAAGATCTAAAGAAACGTTTCTATGACAAACCCTGCAGGCGCGCAGCTACCCTACACACGCACGGGTTTTCTTTTAGGAAGACAAAAGTGAAATAAATGGCTTTTGTCCCAAATCTGTTTCCTTATGTGGCAAAGAAATCGACCCGTCTATATGCACATGGCAATTCCAGTTTTTTAAAAAGCACATTACAAATGAGTATTATATGTGTCTTTGAAAATACCAACTCCGGTGACTCCTACTGACTTTCGGAGCCTAAATCAATTTAGCGAAGGAATGCTCTTCTGAATTTTAAAATATAATACGGAGAAGAGCGTTTAACCCTAGTAAATTTGCAATTCAAGTGGGGGTCTCTGAAAAGGAGGCGATCAGTGTTTGGGGGTGGAGGATGAAGGGGGGGGGGTCCTTAAATCAGATGTCTTTCGCTCGATGTCTCTCGTTCCATTTCCTGCCTCTGAAGCAACAGTGTCTGTCTGGGCGAGAGAGCACTTCGTGCAATTTAGAAACTCGATAGGAGGCAGCAGCTGATCTCAGACCACCCTAAAAATAATTCGCGGCAGGGTTGGTTCTACGTGCTTCACTCGCGAAGGCAAACTCTACCAACCCGAGTTAATACTGCTATAGTAAGGGGGCAAGACAAGCTCTTAAAAATTCTTTTAAGACTAAAGGTAAGCGACCCATTTTGATCTAACATTTCAGCAATCACTGGCCTTGAGTCTAATCTCCCCACACTTCCCCCATCCCCCTTCCCCTAACCCCTGTGATTTTGTCTTCGGGTCCCGGGACAGGCTTGCGCAGAGCCTTGGGGGAGGGGAAGAGTGGGGAGATGCGAAGCTTAAAAACTGCCCCTCCCGAACCGATGGAAAATTTTCAAAAGTTTCAGGGTGCCTCTCCCTCCCTCCCCCCTTGACATCTGTAAATTCGTCGAATGGTTTTCACTTTGTTTTCCAGGTTTTCCAGTGTTTGAGGGTCTTAGGGGTTCAGTTGTCTTGGCTGGAAACAGGATCTTGAGAAAACTTAGCGAATTAGCGTGTATAGAGAAGGTAGCAGCACAAGTGTCCCTGTAGTGGTTTCAAGCAGTAGCAAGCACGTGGCTGTGCCGTTTGCTTTTTACCTTATGAACTTAATGTGGCCAATTCTTACATTTTTCTTTGTAGCCTTCTAAAAACGGAGAATGTTGGAGAGAACTTTCAAACAGAAGAGTAAACTTCATTCAGGCCGCCCAGTGGCTAACTAGTGTTGATTTTGACTAGTAGTCATAGCTGAATTCTCCTTAGATATTTCTTCAGTCATCTTTTTTTTTTTTAGAAACTCCATATTATCTGGTTACTTTTGTTGATAATTCTTAGAAGACAGTGGATAATGAGTTAGCTTCTACAACTTCTTGCTGAGAAAACAATGGCTGTGGGTGGCAATGATAAATTTAAAAGGTCATGTTTGAAGGCCTACAGAGATCCCAATGTCATGAACCAAGCAGGTATTTTATAAATCTTTGCTGAACTGAACTTCATAGGTAACAGATTTACTTTGTACATAAGATGGAGATTTTTGATATTGCTGCTGCTGCTACCTGTTCTGGGTTGTAGGAGACTTTAAAATTGGCTAGAATTTAGAGACTCCGAAGTAATGATTTGTGTGAAATACTAGAGAAGGATGGACAATGTATCAATAATAATAATTTTACTCATAGAGTTTAACAGACTAATTCACAATAACGCTCCACCCTTTGATCCTTACAATCCTCACAGGATTAGTTTTTTTTTTTGTTTTTTTTTTGTTGTTGTTAGTGTTGTACATCTAATGGAGGGGATTTTGGTAAAAACAAGTAAGTGACAATTATCAAACGATTCTTATTTACAAATTTGGAACAACAATACTTTCATAGTTCAGGTTGACTTTGTTCCCATTTCACAGATGAGGAAATGAAGAAATCAAAGAACCTAATGACCTGGTAGTTCTACATGGCATTTTGATAGCAATAACTGAATTCAGGTTCCCAAGAAGGAATATTTCTAATAGTAATTATGCTACTAAATCAATAACAATGAATTCTAATGTATTCCCCCCCCCTTAAATATAGGGATACTGTTGAAAAGGAGCTCAAAACCATGCCTGGACATTTTTTATTTAGATTCTTTCAGAAGTCTTATTGCCATTTTAAGCATAACACTAAAATTTATGAAACACCTTGTACACAGTTGATTTAAAAATTTGGCTTGAAAACATCAATTTCCCTAATATCCAAAAGATCTTTGGTATTTCTTTATTTTTAAAGTAAATTTTTATTGAAATATTTTACACTAATACAATTTATTCATTGGCATCTTTTTCAGATATATTTTGGGAATCTATAAATGAAAAACAAGACATTCCATTTACTCTTCTTAAAAGAGAGAATGTCCTATGTTTTAAAAATTCACTAAATCACTCTCTTCTGTATTTTTTGTGGCTACCCCATATATATGGAAGTATGAAATTAACTTGTGTTTCATGATTTGAAGTTCATCAGGAACACTTAATTAACCCATTCAATTATACTAGAAGAAGTCCCTGGGAAAAAATAATGAAGGTAGGACTGCCTGGCCAGACCCTGTCTCTAACCTAATATGTTTGTAAAGGAGCATGGTTGAAAAATGTCAAAAATTTGTTTACTCAGGAATAGAAATTTTGCTTCCTGAATAGCAACCACTAATGCACTTCATGACAAATTTGTTTGCCATATGTAAGATATTGGTGTATCCCAGGAAGTCACTATCATCACATTAAGTTTCTACTGAATACCTGTCTAGCTCTGTTATATAGCTATATACTTATATATTAAACATACCAAAATAGAGAATCCCTTACTTAGAGTTCTTCAGATAGTTCCCCCTTTTCCTATCATGTACCTGGCTGAAAGAATGGTAAATCATTCCTTTGGATCTACTCATTTTTGTATTCTGGGATGGCTGGTTAGGATGTGTTTCTCTGTGGCATCTTTTATCATGATAATCTTTGCCATGAATTAAAATATCGACTGTGAACACTGTGAATAATAATTTCTGAGGCTCTTGCTAAATATATGCACAATATTATTGACATGTAATATTCAGATGCTCACCATGGGCACAATCATACACTATCAACAGTGTTGTCGAATGAATTAGGAGATTCTGTATTACCAGACCAGTTGTTTTATCTTGGGCAGGTCCCTTCTTTTTTTGAATCCTTTGTTTCTACATTAGTAGATAAATAGTTTAGAGTAAGTGGTTTCTGGAGTCCCAATTCTAACATCTTCTGATATTATTCATTGTAGTATGGAACTTTATAAATATTTATTAAAACTAGTAACAGCACAGAGCTGCTTGGTGATCTCCATATGTTTATTATTGACTGTGATTTGACATGAGTTTTGTTGTCAGTTTGAAGCTCACCAAATGAAATGAAATGCAAAAACGTTAGAGAAACTCCTTAGTTTGGAAAACAGGACCTTGGGGAAAATATTTAAATACTTGTAATCAGTGAATCTGTAATGGAAAAGGATGACAGGTAACAACTATCATCCAAAACTGTGGGGAAAAATATGCAAAAGATGTTGGGAAGGTTCTCCTCTCAACTATTTAGGATATAGGAAAGGTGAGGTTAGATGATCTCTATTGGTTCTTTAGGTTCTGTTAATGTAGACGAAGTGTTGAAAGAAACGAGTGAAAAGGGAAAAGGGGATTTCAGTAAGTAGGAGAAGAGATCTAAATGAGAGATTTGGGTTGAAGTAACAAGTTGAGAGCTAAGGGCAGTATATGAGATGAAAGGGTGGAAATAGAAAGAAGGAAATGATTTAAAGACTTTTATGTTATCTATGTGAAGTACTTGTTAAAGTGTACTTCTGACAGTGTTGCCTATTCTTTGAAATTTAGATCCCTGAATATTAGCCTTGATAGTGTACTTGGAAAGTTTTTAATCTTGCTAAATCATTGTATTTCTTGGTTATTTTCTTAACACATCCCTAAAATCCCATCTCACCTTACTCCAGGAGAACCTTTAAGGTTTAAAACACTGTGTACGAAGTATCAATGTATCTTTTCTTACAGCTATAATAATGATCAAACTTCAAGGTTTAAAATCTAGCTAAGGAAAACCAATACCTGTTTCATCTAATTATTTGAATAATTACTTGAATAATTTACACATTTGTTGTGTGAGTATATTTTAACTCTCCCAATATCTTTTCTACTATATTAAGATAACAATCTCAGAAAAAATTCCCAGTGAAAGGAGAAAGTAATTTTTTTCTTTTCTATTTTAACTCATTTTTACTAAAAGTACATTTAACAGATGAATAAATTTAGAAAGGAGAAAAGGAATAGTTTACATTTTAAATTCGTGCTTCAAACCATTTTTAATTCCCTTTTCCCTTTTGGATAAAGCAATATTTTATTACCATCTATCAACTATGTACCTACAACATTTTGATTTTTTAACATTTGAGAAGTATATTTTAAGCATAAAATCATCTAGATTTAGAGATGATAGTGATATTATATCAGTATAAAGGAGTGACTCATTTACTAAATAGGAATAAATAAGCTGTTAATACTTAGATGATATAGAATGGGCACTTTCACAGTTCCCCTTAATGACTTCTTTTAATGACTTAACAGTTGATACAATACACATAGGCTTCTCTGTATTGTTCTTGACTTTGAAAGTTACTTTTTTCCAGATCATCATTTAAAAAAGATTGAGGTTTCATACATATAAGGAAAAAGATATTTCATATTTTTGGAATCTTATAAACTGCTGGTGGCTTTCAGAGAGAGAGTCAGACAACTTCTTTACAGAAGGTTACAAATCTTCAAGATACTAGACTTAAAGAACTTTTAAGGCCACTGAGAGAAGAAAATGTACATTCCCTTTCATATGGCAGGAACTCAAAATTGTCCAATCTTATACAAAGAAGCAACATTGATCTAGAACTGCAAGGGATATCAAAGGTCATTTAAGCAGGCCATTTCATTTTGCAGATGATAAAACTGAGGCCCAGGAAAGTTAAGGAAGCAGCAACAAGGTCACACAAATGATAATGCTATTGAGTGTTTTTTCCAGTCATGTCCAACTCTTCATGACTCCATTTGGAGTTTTCCTGGCAAAGATACTGGAGTGATTTTCCATTTCCTTCTCTAGTTCATTTGACGTAAGAGAAAACGGAGACAGAGTTAAGTGACTTGTCCAGGCTCACATGTAAGTCTCTCAGGCCAGAATTGAACTCAGAAAGATGCGTATTTCTTGACTCCAGGCACAGCACTCTATCCACTGAACCACTTACAGTTATCTAATAATAATAATAATAGCTGACATTTATATAATATCTGGTAGGTGCCAGTTACGGTGTGAAATACTTTACAACTTTTATCTCATTTGGTACTCTTAACAGCCCTGGGAGACAGATACTATTATTATCTTCTGAGGAAACTGAGGCAGACAGAGGTTAAGTGACTTACCCAAGGTCACAGAACTAATAAAGCCTCTAAAGTAGGATTTTAACTTTGAATTTTCTGATTCTTGGTCCATTGTTCTTGTGCTTTGTAACACCATCTTGTTTTCTCTATTAAGCAATTCAAGGGATAGGGATAGTAAATATAACTTATCTTCAAATTTGACTCCTTTGCATCCCATAATACCTATAATTTTCTTGTTTGAATGGTTGTGGAATTTAGAGGCTGTTAGCTGTATTCCCTGTTCTTTCACCTATTTCCATTCGTGTTCTTTTTCTACTCATTTTTTACATACTTTTTGGTGTTGGTTAATGTGATCAATGTTCCTTTGCAGATTATATTTTATAAAAGAATCATGAATATATTTATATTTATAACCATAAGTATAATGAATTAAAACACAATTATGATATAGTTAACTTTATAATTAATAATTTTATTGGAAGGGCCTTGAGTTGGTAGAGAAGGGGCAAGTCTTCTAAAAAAGTTTTTCTTTTTAAAAAAATTTTTGTTTAGAATATTTTCCCATGGTTACATGATTCATGATACTCTCGTTCTTTCCTCACCCATTCTGGAACTGACTGGCAGTTCCACTGGGATATACATGTATCATAATTCAAAACCCATTCTCATGTTATTCATATTTGCAGTAAAGTGATCTTTTAACACCTAATCATATCCTGATCGAACTACATGATCAATCATATGTTTTTTCTTCTGTATTTCTGCTCCCACGGTTCTTTCTCTGGATGCGGATAGCGGTTTTTTTTTTCATAAATTACTCTGGATTGTCCTGGGTCACTGCATTGCTGTTAGTAGAGAAGCCTATTTTGATTGTGCCACAGTGTATCAGTTTCTGTGTACGATGTTCTCCTGGTTCTGCTCCTTTCGCTTTGCATCAATTCCTGGAGGTCTTTCCAGTTTCACATGGAATTCCTCCAGTTCATTATTGGCAAAATAATATTCCATCACAATTTATTCAGCCATTTCCCAATTGAGGGACACCTCATTTTCTGATTATTTTTTGCCACCACAAAGAGTGTGGCTATAAATATTTTTGTACAAGCCTTTTCCCTAATTATCTCTTTGAGGTAGAAATCCAACAGTGGTGTGACTGGATCAAAGGGCAGACAGTCTTTTAAAGCCTTTGGTGCATAGTTCCAAATTGCCCTTCAGAATGGTTGGGCCAATTCACAACTCCACCAGCAGTGTATTAGTGTCCTAATTTTGCGACATCCCCTCCAACATTTATCACTTTACCTTGCTGCCATATTGGCCAGTCTGCTAGGTGTAAGGTGGTATCTCAGAGTTGTTTTATTTTGCATTTCTTTAATCAGAAGTGATTTGGAACACTTTTTCAGGTGCTTATTGGTCATTTTGATTTCATCCCATGAAAACTGCCTATTCATGTTCAAGAAGGGGCAAGTCTTAAAAAGCTGACAGTTGCTTTGCTATGGTGATTCACCTTTCCAGCAATGACTATAATAAATGGTAATTCCACATACCTCAAAATCCTCTCCCTCATTGCATGTGCAGTTTTCTTACCTAAAACAACTGTGAATTTTGACTTCTTGAGAATATCGAGGTGATTCTTAGATAACCTAAGTGATTTTTTTTTAATCTCATAACACATACGATCATAGTTGGGTTTTTTCTCCAAACTAGAAGGGACCTTAGAGGTCATCTAGACAAGCATTCTCCTTTTACTGAGGAGGAACTGAGGCTTATGGCTATACAGTTAGTGACAAGGATAGAATTTCCTCTGTATCGCTCAGCCTCTCTTTAACTGACTTTTATAAATCAAAATTTTTCAACTACCAACCACTAATTTCATTCTCTCCCACAGAAAAACAAAACCCTTGTAAAAATTATTCAGAGTAAAGCAAAACAAATTCCTTCATTGTGCTGTTCAAAACAAAAAGTCTCAAGTCTGTACCTGAAGCTTACCACCTTCCTGTGATGAAGTAGGTAGCACGTTTCATCATGGGTCCTTTGAAATCAGAGTTGCTTAGTGTCTTAAATTCTTAAAATTCTTTCAAAGTTTCTTGCTCTATAATTTTACTTTTATTGCATAAATTGTTCTCTGTGTTCTGTTCATTTCATTCTGCATCAGTTCATACAATTCTTTCCAGATTTGTCAGAAACTGTCTTCTTTATTAATTCATATAGCCCATTAGAATACCATTACAATTCACACACCACAATTTGTTCAGCCTTTCTTCAGTCGATAGATACCTCCCATAGCCTCCCCTTTTTTGCAATCTCAGAAGAAGCTACTACAATTATTTTTGCACATATAGATCCTCTTTCTTTTTCTTTGATTTCTTTAGTAGGGGTGGATATACAAAGTTTAGTAACTTTTGGGGCATAGTTCCAAATTGGCTGGAACAATTTTATAGTACCAACAACAATGCATTTGATGTACATATTTTTGCTAGCCTCTCCAGCTTTTGCCATTTTCATTTTGGGAGTTTAATTCACTGGATGTGAAAATGGAACCTGATAGATTATTCAATTTGAATGTCTGATTATTTGTGATTTGGAACATTTTTCCATTTGGCTATTGGTAGCTTTGATTTCTTTCTTAGAACAGCTCCTTTTCATATCCCTTGACCATTTTTGAATTGGGAATGGCTGTTGTTATAAATTTGAATCACTTTCCTCTATGTCTTGAAAATGAGGTCTTTATCAGAAAATTGTGGTGTGAAGTTTTGGCCTTCCCACACTACTTTAGTTATCCTAGCAGTTTTGTCAAATGATGAGTTTTTCCATTGCAACTGAGTTCTTTGGATTTCTCAAACACTATTTATTGTGTTTTTTTTTTCACTTCTCTGTATTTTGTGCCTAAACCACCTCTTTATTTATACCAAATCACTTTGGTAGTTACAGCTTTTAAGCATTATTTCCCTTGATGTTTTTGACCTTTTGTTCTTCCTGATGCATTTTTTTAGAAACATAACAATTCCTTTTGTAGTTTGATTGGCATCATATATACTAAGGAGGCTAATTTAGACAATATTTGGATAGTATTTTCATGGCAATTAATATTTCTCTAGTTAGCAGATTTGTTGTTATTTTGTGAAGAATAGTATATAATTGAATTTGATCATTCCTATGTGGTCTTAGTAAGGTAGATTTGCAAGTATTTTATGTTTTGTCATTATTTCCAGTGGAATTTCTTTATCTCTTCTTGTTGGATTTGTTGGCAATATGCAGAAATATTGACAACTTATAGAGGTTTATTTTATTACCTGTAACTTTGCTAGAGTTATTAATTTTCAATTAATTTCTAGTTGGCTCTCTGGGGTTCTATAAGTAGAACATTTTATTTGCAGAAAGTGATAATTTTGATTCCATTTCACCAATTTTTATTACTTCATTTTTGTTATTGCATTTGTTAGCATTTTTAGTACTATATTAAAAAATAATTGTGAAAATGAAGTCTTGTTTTACCTCTGATCTTATTAAAAAAAACCTCTAACTTTTCTTCATTACACATAAGTTTTCCTTTTAAATTTAGATCTTTACAAAGGAGAGGAGGATGAGCAAGAAAGAAAGTACTTATCATCAGTAGTCTGGATGTGATGCAATTATATGATACTGGCTTCTAACCCTCTCATCATTTTCCCTCTCCAGAACCCAATCATAGATTCTTTTCTTTTCCTTCCTTCCTTCCTTCCTTCCTTCCTTCCTTCCTTCCTTCCTTCCTTCCTTCCTTCCTTCCTTCCTTCCTTCCTTCCTTCCTTCCTTCCTTCCTTCCTCCCTCCCTCCCTCGCTCCCTCCCTTCCTTCCTTCCTTCCTTCCTTCCTTCCTTCCTTCCTTCCTTCCTCCCTCCCTCCCTCGCTCCCTCCCTCCCTTCCTTCCTTCCTTCCTTCCTTCCTTCCTTCCTTCCTTCCTTCCTTCCTTCCTTCCTTCCTTCCTTCCTTCCTTCCTTCCTTCCTTCCTCCCTCCTTCCCCCCTCTCTCCCTACCTCTCTTTGTTTTTCTTTCCCTTTCTCTCTGTCTCTATCTCTCTCTCATCATGATTTATCCATGATAGGTGTTTGTTTATTTAAGAGTAATCCCTCCTTGAATCTATCTTCTTTTTTATTTCATCCTTGTTATTCTCCTTTCCCTTTCTTTTCCCTCCTGTTTACCCATTGAGTGAAATATATTTCTGCTCCCAATTGTATTCATATTCTTACCTAATTTCCTTTGATAGGTTTTTTAAAACAAATATAATATGCTCAAGAAATTATAATTCTACAAATTTATTAAAACTATATTTAGTGCCTTCCCTGCCCAAAACTGAGGAAGGGTTCCAAAGAGAATGATTACAATGGGTTCAAGGTACCTGATGGGTCTGCATTTCCTTAAATTTATATAGTTCAGAAGTTTCCATGAATGAATTTACCTTTAATTAACATTCAGCTGATGCAATTAGTGCAAAATCTAACTGGTGGCATGAGGTATTTCACAGTGGACACACTCTTTTAAGTGAGATTTTCATTCTAGAAACATCCTATCTCATCGGATTGGGGGGGGGGGGCTCCTTCAACTTGATAGGAGAAAATAATGAGTCTAATTGTTGTAGAGCACTGCCTCTGAGAGGCCTTCTTTTCCTTCTATTTATCACGCTTCTCTTAGCAGTACAATTTTGGCTCATTTTGTATTTAGGTGTGAGCTAGGATTAATTTAATTTTTACCTTCTGTTTTTGAGGATTACTACTACTACTAAATTAACATCATTTAAGTCTTTTTTGGTTAACTCAGTCTTGAAGTTGGGAAGAATACCAGAGATTAGAAAGAAAAGCATTCTCTGTCTCTGTTTCTCTGTTCTGAGATAACCACAGACCTGCTCAATTGCTTTTAATCCTTCCAAGGACAAATACATACACACACAAATATATATATTTAACATGTTAAAGAAAATGGCTTTTTTTGTGAACATGTAGGAAGTACAAAAAATGAACAGACTCTTAAAAAGTGAAGAATGGGATCTTAGATTAACCAGACCAAGAAGATGATAAGGTAACACTTTCACCACCTTATTTCCCATTGGTTCTTCATAGTGCTCTATCATTTGAATATGGTCTTTTCTTCAAGTTTTACCCACTAGTAATGGCAGAAGCTATCACTATGGTGACAGAGACCTACCCAATGATCTGGTTTCCATTCTTTTTTTCTCCTTCCTCTTTCCATCACATCATCTCCTCAAAGTCTCAGAGGTCCATTCCATTTTGCTCTCTGCTAGCTCACCTGCTTTGCACAGCAATTCAACTCCTATTTCCCTGTTGTGTGAGAGAAAGTGTTCATTTTAGATCCATTCATGTCTCCCAATCCTTCAATGAGGACACACTGAAGATTTCTGTCTTGTTCTGCAGACATTTGTCTTAGCTATATTCCAGTTCCTTAGGAAGGAGGATACAATGAAAGGAAGGAAATTTAAGGTTAAGTATCATAGTGAAAAAATTGCAAAAAAAAATTTTCACAGGTACCTGATCAGTTTCTAAGAAACACACAAAATATCAACAGGAAAAGTGGTTATACAAAGGAAATACATCAAACTGGGATTCATATAGAGAAATGTGTCCCACAAAAGGAACACATGTACACAGGGCACATGCAGAGAGGAAGAAACTCATAAAGATGGAGCTAGATATATAAATTGTATCTATGTATCCATGTATCTACTATCTCTTTCTCTCTCTCAACTATTTCTCCATCTCACCATCTTGCCATCTCTTCCTCCATCTATCTCTCCATCTCTCCATCCATTGCTAGGGCACAGGGCAATTCATGTCACCAAAGTCACATTACCAGCATTTTGTAGTGATATAATAATACTGCTTCCTTTGAGTCTGTTCCTCACTGGTTGGTTTCAAAGTATTTGCCATATGCAACTCCTCTGGAGTTTCTGCCTAACCATATGTGTAGTTTCCATCAGATGCTAGTTTGTCTGGATGTTGTTCAGCTGGACACATAGCCTCCATTGGATGTAGTGCTCTGGATGCTGTTTTACTGTGTAACTTCTGGCTCAATTAAAATCCTTGGCTTTCTCTTCCTGAAGGAAAGTTATTGTTTGGTTGTTTCAGTCATGTATGACTTTTTGTGACCCTATTTAGGATTTTCTTGGCATAGGTACTGGTTTGTCATTTCCTTCTCTCTCCTCAAGAAAAAAGAAGGTGCTAATTAATCATTTAGCTTAAAACTCTTATGATTTTTCTTACCTTTAGAAGAGGCAGAAACCATTGCTTTAGTCAGCAAAAAAGACTTCCTTATGGAGGGAACTGTCTTGTTCCTTCAAGAATTTTGGCAATGATTTTTCTCTTATCTCTTCAACTGGAGATTTTTAGCCCTATGCATTGAACTCTTAAACATGGAGTAGAATTACCACTAGTAACTGCTTTCCTCAGCTCAAGCCTAACCTTTTTTTGACTCAACTTCCTAAGCACTGGTGTTGAGGGTAATTTGGCTCTGTGAATTATTTCATTCTTGCTTTTTGTGGGCATTCTACATATCACACAATTTTAATTTCTGTAGGCTTGACTATTAACCATGTAATTCCACAGTGGTCCAAAGCTTCCCTGGTTTTCAAAACTTCATCTTTCACAGTTCTCCCATGTACAACGCTAAACATATGGACAAGATGATTACATCTTCCACCTTCCCAGCCATATTCCTAGTATTTACCAATATAGCCATAAATGGAGGGGACTTTAATGCTTATCTTTGCATATGCATCTACACAAAAATGGTCTTCATAAATAACCCCTCATTTTGCCACAATCCTTTATAGTTTTCATCTCTAAGGGACTCCATTTCTCAAGTAGGTTACATTTTTGGATTTGTCAAATGCAAGGATATCCTGGAGCCTGGAAATTGTTTTTAAGCTTTGCTCATTTAATCTTTTCTAAATAGTAAATTAAAAAAAATTAACAATAAAGTCATATGGTGTTGTTCCTTCTTTATTCTTCCTTTTTCATTATTTTCCTTGGAATTCTTGGAATTAGAGCATTACTCTAAATGAATTTCGTTATTATTTTGCCTAGTTCTCTGAAATAAGCTCTTGGTAGTTTTATTTTAATTTATTTTAATATCCTTAAATTAAGAAAATGATTTAAATAGTATCTTCACTTTCATCCTATTGGAATAATTAAAAACCAAAGAAAATGCCACCATATTTTTATTTCTATGAAAACTGCTTATGTTTATGTTTAGTTAGTTTTTAATTCAGTCTTTGTGGGTTAAGTCCCTAAATTTAATATTTTGAATTTGATTTCTCTTTCTGTAATTTCTTCCTGTTTCTATTGTAATATAAAAATGCTGGAAAACATTTCTATTTATTTTGTATCCTGATACATTATTGAAGCTCTATGGAAATCATTTTTCAATCGAGAACCATCCTTACAAGTCTGGCAAATTAGATTATTTGGTTAGAGTGAATAATTTTTTTTTGCAAATATCACTACAATCTTTTTTGCTACACCTTTATTTTAAAATTTTATAACAATTTTAGTGATACTGTTATAAATATTTCTCTCTTTTTTCCTCCCTGGTTTAAGTTTTGAAACCACATTTTCTTCACAAAAGGAATTTGATAGAGTACCTTCTGTATTTATTTTTGTGAATTTTTATGGTATAAATAGTAATTTCTTTTTGATAAAATTTGATAGAATTTTAAAAAATAAATCCATACAAAATGGGATTTTCCCCATTCATAGTTGTTTTATGGCTTGTTCAATTTCATTTTCTGAGAGTAGGTTATTTTGATAGCTGTATCTTTCTTTGTTACAGAAGAACTTCATATACTTAGTTTCTTGCAAACAAAACAAGATCTATGTAAATCATTCTGTAAAATTCCCCCAGATAGGGACAGCTAGGTGGCATAGTGGATAAAGTGCCAAGCTTGGAGTTGGGAGGATCTAGGTTAAAATATGATCTCAGATACTTCCTAGCTGTGTGACCTTGGACAAGTCACTTTCTCTATTTGCCTAACCCTTGTCCTTTTACCTTAGAGTTGTTACAAAGACAGAATGTTAGGGTTAGGAAAAAAATTCCCTCAGATATACTTATGAATAATGTTGGCCCATAACTACTTTTCATTTTAAGTGTTGACTTTTCCATTTGAAAAGGTATAGTAAGATACTGCATTCATATCAATAGTAACTAGAGCCAAGCCAGTGCTAGGAATGGTTATTAATCTATTCTCCCTAGGACAGGCTTTAATAGAGAATAGGACACTCAAAACTTGATTGTTGGCAAACTGTTCAGATTTGTACTGGTGGCAAGGAGATTGAAACTGAAGCACTTGGCTCTCTAGGACTCAGTATTCTTTTAAAATTCATCATCATCAAATGATGAGAAGGATCGTTTTCTAAAATGTCTAAACTTGCAGCTTCTAAAACTATGGGGCATATAAAATGTTCTGATTTAGACATTGTCCTATAAATATTGAAAAATAGACCCCCCCGAGTTTTATTCTTATCCTAGATTATTTTTAATAGGCACACTGAAAAGAAATGGAAACATAATAGAAAAACAGGAAAGAGAAGAAAATGTTTTATTCTACATAAATAATTTAGGAGGGATTGCATTAAGAATTATTATCTTGAAATGTATACTAGTCGGAGACAGATTGATAGATACAATTCCATACTGAAATGTGGCTTTTTTAGAGTCCCAAAATCTATTGATCTTGATATTTTTCTCCATTAAATGGAAACTAACCAATTATTAGGCAACAACTACAAATAACAAATTTCTATGTAACCTATTTGCCAAATGGCTTTCTTGATAAATAATGCCATTAAAGGTTCATGTCTTAAAATATTAAAATTAAAGACCAGTTATAACCAATTTGAACTTAAAACCACAGAACTGAGGGAGAAATGGAAATGAGTAATAATTTTAAAAGAAATGAAATTTAATTGATAGCTAACTAATTCTTATTTGTCTAGTTTTGAAATATACTTTTGATTGGTAAAAAATGGTTTATTTCAACATTCTCTATTTCCTTTGTCAGACCCCCACAGTGTCTTAGGGTGTCAAGAGACCCTGAGAATGTGTAGGAATTTACCTCAGGGAAACTTTCAGTTTTCTTTTCCTTTATTGTGCATAACACTTTTCAGCCCAGTCTACTTTTGGGGACTTTTCCTTTTTTAGAGAGTCATTGCGTTTATTGGCCTGTTTGGATAGAGTAGATGTTATTAGTGTTAGTTGTAATATTCCATTATATACTGATTTCCCTGGCTTCCTTAATACCTTGGCTAAACCTTATGCAATAAGGCTTTTGTACTCTTCCTTAATCTTAGTGCCTTTTCTCTGGGATTATATCCTATTTACTCTATATGTATTTTGTTTGTTCATAGTTGTTTGAGGGTTGTTTTCGTTGTCTTCCTTAGTAGACAGCAAGTTCCATAAGAATAGGGACTGTTTTGTTTTTGTTTTTGCTCTTCTTGTATCCTAAGAACTTAGCATAGTATATCTGACTTGACTTTTAGCATCTTGGTTTTACTAACACATAACTATAGTAGGTACTGATAAACTTTTTATTTCCTCTATTTTTATTGTGAATTTACTTTGTTCATTTTTATTTTGGTAACTTGATATACCTTTCTTTGATCAGCTTAGCAAAAGTTTATAAATTTTGATAATCTTTTTAAAAATCAGCTCTTTTGATGATTTCTCCTTTTTGATTTTTAATTTTCGTTTTATTCATTTAAACATTTTATTTATTTTTTACTTATTTAGAATATTTTCCTATGATTACATGATTCATGATTTTTCCTTCCCCCCTCTCCCCTTGGAGCTGACAAATAATTCCACTGGGTTATACATATATATATATATATATATATATATATATATATATCATTGTTCAAAACCAATTTCCATGATATTCATATTTGCAATAGAGTGATCTTTTAACATCAAAACCTCAATCACATCCCCATCAAATCACATGTTTGATCACATGTTTTTCTCTGTATTTCACCTCCCACAGTTTTTTCTCTGGATATGGATAGTGGACCAGTCCCCCTCAGAATTGTCTTGGATCATTGCATTGCTGCTAGTAGAAAAGTCTATTTATTACATTTGATTGTGCCACAGTATATCCATCTTTGTGTATAATGTTCTCACAGTTCTGCTCCTTTCACTCTGCAGATAATTTCTTCTTTTAAAAGAAATTTTGATAGATTTTATTTTTATATCCCCTAAGTTTTCCCTTCCATCTCCCCTTTTCTTCAGAGAGTTAACCTATAATAAAACAAAGGAAAAAAATAAAAAAATAAACAAAACCAATGAATAAATGAAAAGTGTGAAAATATTTGCAAAAACCATATCCCTGAACCTCTAGCAATGGACTGGGAAGAAGACATTTTCTCTATTTAGGGTAGGCTATTATAATTTTCAAATATTTAGTTTAATTTCAGGTGCTTTGTGGTGGTTGTTCTTGTCATTTACATTGTATTCCTTGTGCATATTGATTTCTTGGCTCTTTATTTTGCATCAATTAATGAAAGTCTCTCCATGCTTATCTGTACTGATCATATTTGAAATTTCTTAAAGTATAGCCATATGCTATTATATTTGTTTACCTGTTTTTTTAGTCATTTTCCAGCTGATGGACATCTTCTTAATTCCTCCTACCCACTCTTAGCTGCATTGCTACCACAAAAAAATGCTGCTCTGAATATTTGGGTACCTATTGGATCTATTTATTTTTATCAAATGGCATCCTTGGAATATAGGTCTAGTAGTGTCTCAGAGTAAAAGAGTTTGGTCATTTTAGCCATCTTATTTGCATAATCCCAAATTGTTTTCCAAAATTATATTTCCACCAGCCATGAACTAGTGTGTTTATTTTCCTACAATCCCTCCAACATTGACTATTTTCATTTTTGTCAACTTTGACAATTCTTTTCTTGTGAGGTGAAGATTCAGGGTTGTTTTTATTTGCATTTTTCTTCTTATTTGTTATTTAGAACATTTTCCTTAAGGTCATTATGTATGTGTATTTTGTATGTCAAATATATAGCTGAAAAATTGATATAAAATTTTTCCTCCTTCTGCTTTCCTTCTTATAGTGAATACTGGATACATTATTATATTGGACATATTGGATACATTGGGTATTTGTACAGAAGCTTTTCATTTCCATATAATCAAGATTATCTTTTTAATCTTTTGGAATTGCCTCTTTCTCTGACTTGATTTAGGATATATCCCTTTCCATAGTATGATGTGTTTCTCTTCTAATTTGGTATGGTATGATTTTTAATATTCTAGTTGTACCCATTTCAAGTTTATGTTGGGATATAGACTAAGATGTTGGTTTAATTCAGACTAGTTTCCAGTTTTCCCAAAAGTTCTTATCAAATAGAAAATTCTTTCCCAAGTAATTTATATTTTGTGTTTTACTCATCTTTGGGCTGTTACATTCTAATACTACTTATTCTTTGCTAGTCTCTTTTTAATTTTTAAAATCACCTTTATTACTCTAGTCAGAAAGAATTCATAATTATATTACACAGTGGTTGTAAACACTGATTTATGCCTGGTTACTATGTGAATTTAATAGAAATTGTACCCCCCTTTCCTTTTAGAAAGGAAGGCTTTGAAATAGCCTCACTTTTTGATTGGGTGGGCATACTTACTATGGGCTCCTTGGTCAGGAAGATGCTTGCCCCCATGACTCCTGGCTTCTGCAAGACTTCCCTGTGACGGGAGACTTCTGGTCAAGATGGCAGCTTAGAGAAAGCTAAAGTTCAGAGCTCCAGAAACCCTTCCTTACTGATCTCAAACTGAAGGCTCCTGGGGCACTGAAATTAAAAAAAAACAACAGAATAGACCCCGGGAACACTCCTCCTGGACCTGGATCAAAAGGTACGGCCCCCCAAAAGTCAGAACCCGAGATCACTCGGATCTAAGGGGTAGGCAAAAGGAAGGTCCCAGGACCCATCCCCCCCAACCCAGAGTGCTGAATCCGAGGCAGCAGCAGGAACCTCAGGGCAGGCAAAAGGGCCTCGGGAGCCGGCTATTCTGAAGGCCACTTCCTGAAAACAACCTGAGCCAGTCACGGGGGCACTGAGACAGCAGAGAAACAGAGAGAGAAGGGGGAGCCTGTAGCCCCCTGACCAGATCCTTCCATCTGAGTCTCACCAAAGGTCCCTGCCTCAGGGCATACTCAGTCTGAGGTTAATCCTATCACTAGCCCTTGGAGCTCCTGGAAGCCACAGCCCCTCCCCCTCAGAGTGCAGGATCCTCTGGCCAGCAAAGGCATTGAAATACATCTGAGAGTGTCAAACCAGGCACAGAGCATAGAAGTAAGGCAATAGAGAAGCATCAGGAGGGAACTGAGGAGGGTAGTAACACTGAAACACCGTAACACCAGCAATTCCGGGCTTCCTGGGGAAGACAGATAATTTGCCTGGGGCTAAAGCCACTGAACACCAGACAGATAACAGAAGAGCCAGCCCCCCTCACTCAGATAGAGATGGCAAACAGCACAGAAGCAAAAAAGCCTCAAAACAACAAGAAAAACAAGAAGGGGGCAACTTTGGACACATTTTATGGAGCAAAAATACAAAATACAGAGGAGATAGAAGAGGAAACACAAGCAAACCTTCCAAAGGAAATGGAAACTCTCCACAAACTTTTGAAGAATTTGAATCAAAAATGATCAAAAAGATGGAAGCCTTCTGGCAGGAAAAGTGGGAATTAATGCAAAAGAATTTCATGCAACTACAAAACCGGTTTGACCAAAATGAAAAGGAAAACCAGGCTTTTAAAGGTCAGAATTAGGCAACTGGAAGACAACGAGCAGGTAAAAGAGCAAGAATCAGTAAAGCAAAGCCAAAAGATCAAGAAATTAGAAGAGAACAAAAATATCTCACTGACAAGGTGACAGACTTGGAAAATAGAGGAAGAAGAGATAATTTAAGAATAATTGGACTACCAGAAAATCCAGAAATAAACAGCAAACTCGACATCGTAATACAAGATATAATCAAAGAAAATTGCCCAGAGATTCTAGAACAAGGGGGCAATACAGCCACTGACAGAGCTCACAGAACACCCTCTACACTAAATCCCCAAAAGACAACTCCCAGGAATGTAATTGCCAAATTCCAAAGCTTTCAAGCAAAAGAAAAAATCCTACAAGAAGCCAGAAAAAGATAATTTAGATATAAAGGAATGCCAATCAGGGTCACACAAGACCTTGCAAGTTCCACTCTGAATGATCATAAGGCATGGAACATGATTTTCAGAAAGGCAAGAGAGCTGGGTCTTGAACCAAGAATCAGCTATCCAGCAAAACTGACTATATACTTCCAAGGGAAAGTATGGGCATTCAACAAAATAGAAGATTTCCAACTCTTTGCAAAGAAAAGACCAGAGCTCTGTGGAAAGTTCGATATCAAAAAACAAAGAGCATGGAATACCTGAAAAGGTAACTATGATGGAAAGGGAAAAGGAGAAAATTGTTATAATTTCATTTATTCAAACTCTCTTCTATAAGGACTACATTTATATCAATCTATATATATTAATATATGGAAATGTAATGTGTAAATAGGGGGAAAAGAAAAATCAAATAGAATAATCTTTCTCACACAAAGATTCACATGGGAAGAGGGAGGGGAAGAAAACTCCTATAAGAAGGAGAGGAAGAGAGTTTTTACTTAAACCTTACTCTCAGGGAAATCAACTCTGAGAGGGAAAAACATCCAGATCCATTGAGATCTTGAATTCTACCTTACCCAACAAGGGTAGGGAGAAGGGAAAACCAAGGGGGGGAGGAGGGAGGGAAAAACAACAGGGGAGGGAAGGAGAGGGGGAGGGGGACGGAACAAAAAAGGGAGGGGCTAGAAAGGGAAACATATCAAGGGAGGGGGCAAGGGGGACTGATTTAAAGTAAATCACTGGATTAAAAGGTTAGAGCTAAAGAAGAAAGGTTAGAATTAGGGAAGGATATCAAAATGCCAGAGAATTCACAAGTCACAATCATAACTTTGAACGTGAATGGGATGAACTCACCTATAAAATGTAGACGAATCGCAGAATGGATTAGAATCCAAAACCCTACCATATGTTGTCTTCAAGAAACACACATGAGGCGGGTAGACACCCACAAGGTCAGAATTAAAGGATGGAGTAAGACCTTCTGGGCCTCAACTGACAGAAAGAAGGCAGGAGTTGCAATCATGATATCTGATAAAGCCAAAGCAAAAATAGACCTGATTAAAAGGGATAGGGAAGGTAATTATATTTTGTTAAAAGGGACTTTAGATAATGAGGAAATATCACTAATCAACATGTATGGACCAAATAATATAGCACCCAAATTTCTAATGGAGAAACTAGGAGAATTGAAGGAAGAAATAGACAGTAAAACAATATTAGTGGGAGATTTGAACCAACCATTATCAAATTTAGATAAATCAAATCAAAAAATAAATAAGAAAGAGGTAAAAGAAGTGAATGAAATCTTAGAAAAATTAGAGTTAATAGACATATGGAGAAAAATAAATAGGTACAAAAGGAATACACCTTCTTCTCAGCACCACATGGCACATTCACAAAGATTGACCATATACTAGGTCACAGAAACATGGCATACAAATGCAAAAAAGCAGAAATAATAAATGCAGCCTTTAGATCACAAGGCAATAAAAATAATGATTAGTAATGGTACATGGAAAACCAAATAAAAAATTAATTGGAAATTAAACAATATGATACTGCAAAATTGTTTAGTTAGAGAAGAAATCACAGAAACAATTAATAATTTCATCAAGGAAAATGATAATGGCGAGACATCCTTTCAGACCTTTTGGGATGCAGCCAAAGCAGTAATCAGAGGTAAATTCATATCCCTGAGTGCATATATTAACAAACTAGGGAGAGCAGAAATCAATCAATTGGAAATACAAATAAAAAAACTAGAAAGCGATCAAATTAAAAACCCTCAGCAGAAAACCAAACTAGAAAACCTAAAAATTAAGGGAGAAATTAATAGAATCGAAAGTGATAGAACTATTGATTTAATAAATAAGACTAGAAGCTGGTACTTTGAAAAAACAAACAAAATAGACAAAGTACTGGTCAATCTAATTTAAAAAAGGAAAAAAGAAAAGCAAATTAACAGCATCAAAGATGAAAAGGGGGACATCACCTCCAATGAAGAGGAAATCAAGGCAATCATTAAAAATTACTTTGCCCAATTATATGGCAATAAATACAGCAATCTAGGCGATATGGATGAATATATACAAAAATACAAACTGCCTAGACTAACAGAAGAAGAAATAGAATTCTTAAATAATCCCATATCAGAAAATGAAATCCAACAGGCCAACAAAAAACTTCCTAAGAAAAAATCCCCAGGGCCCGACAGATTCACCAGTGAATTCTATCAAACATTCAGAGAACAGTTAATCCCAATACTATACAAACTATTTGACATAATAAGCAAAGAGGGAGTTCTACCAAACTCCTTTTATGACACAAACATGGTACTGATTCCAAAACCAGGCAGATCAAAAACAGAGAAAGAAAATTATAGACCAATCTCCCTAAGGAATATAGATGCAAAAATCTTAAATAGGATACTAGCAAAAAGACTCCAGCAAGTGATCAGAAGGGTCATCCACCATGATCAAGTAGGATTTATACCAGGGATGCAGGGCTGGTTCAATATTAGGAAAACCATCCACATAATCGACCATATCAACAAGCAAACCAACAAAAATCACATAATTATTTCAATAGATGCAGAAAAAGCCTTTGATAAAATACAACATCCATTCCTATTGAAAACACTAGAAAGCATAGGAATAGGAGGGTCATTCCTAAAAATAATAAACAGTATATATCTAAAACCATCAGCCAATATCATCTGCAATGGGGATAAACTAAATGCATTCCCAATAAGATCTGGAGTGAAACAAGGATGTCCATTATCACCTCTATTATTTGACATTGTACTAGAAACACTAGCAGTAGCAATTAGAGAAGAAAAAGAAATTGAAGGCATCAAAATAGGCAAGGAGGAGACCAAGTTATCACTCTCTGCAGATGACATGATGGTCTACTTAAAGAATCCTAGAGATTCAACCAAAAAGCTAATTGAAATAATCAACAACTTTAGCAAAGTTGCAGGATACAAAATAAACCCACATAAGTCATCAGCTTTTCTATATATCTCCAACACAGCTCAGCAGCAAAAACTAGAAAGAGAAATCCCATTCAAAATCACCTTAGACAAAATAAAATACCTAGGAATCTATCTCCCGAGACAAACACAGGAACTATATGAACACAACTACAAAACACTCTCCACACAACTAAAACTAGACTTGAACAATTGGAAAAACATTAACTGCTCATGGTTAGGACGAGCCAATATAATAAAAATGACCATCCTACCCAAATTTATCTATCTATTTAGTGCCATACCCATAGAACTTCCAAAAAATTTCTTTACTGATTTAGAAAAAACCATAACAAAGTTCATTTGGAATAACAAAGGATCAAGGCTATCCAGGGAAATAATGAAAAAAAAATACAAAGGAAGGGGGCCTTGCAGTCCCAGGTATCAAACGATATTATAAAGAAGCAGTCATCAAAACAATTTGGTACTGGCTAAGAGACAGAAAGGAGGATCAGTGGAATAGACTTGGGGCAAGTGACCTCAGCAAGACAATATATGATAAACCCAAAGAACCCAGCTTTTGGGTAAAAAATCCACTATTCGATAAAAACTGCTGGGAAAACTGGAAGACAGTGTGGGAGAGATTAGGATTAGATCAACACCTCACACCCTACACCAAGATAAATTCAAAATGGGTGACTGACATGAACATAAAGAAGGAAACTATAAGTAAATTAGGTAAACACAGAATAGTATACATGTCAGACCTTTGGGAAGGGAAAGACGTTAAAACCAAGCAAGACATAGAAAGAGTTACAAAATGTAAAATAAATAATTTTGACTACATCAAATTAAAAAGCTTTAGTACAAACAAAACCAATATAACTAAAATCAGAAGGAAAGCAACAAATTGGGAAGCAATCTTCATAAAAACCTCTGACAAAGGTTTAATTACTCAAATTTACAAAGAACTAAATCAATTGTACAAAAAATCAAGCCATTCTCCAATTGATAAATGGGCAAGGGACATGGATAGGCAGTTCTCAGATAAAGAAATCAAAACTATTAATAAGCACATGAAGAAGTTTTCTAAATCTCTTATAATCAGAGAGATAGATGCAAATCAAAACAACTCTGAGGTATCACCTCACACCTAGCAGATTGGCTAACATAACAGCAAAGGAAAGTAATGAATGCTGGAGGGGATGTGACAAAGTAGGGGCATTAATTCATTGCTGGTTGAGTTGTGAACTGATCCAACCATTCTGGAGGGCAATTTGGAACTATGCCCAAAGGGCGCTAAAAGACTGTCTACCCTTTGATCCAGCCATAGCACTGCTGGGCTTGTACCCCAAAGAGATAATAAGGAAAAAGACTTGTATAAGAATATTCATAGCTGCGCTCTTTGTGGTGGCCAAAACTTGGAAAATGAGGGGATGCCCTTCAATTGGGGAATGGCTGAACAAATTGTGGTATATGTTGGTGATGGAATACTATTGTGCTAAAAGGAATAATAAAATGGAGGAATTCCATGGAGACTGGAACAACCTCCAGGAAGTGATGCAGAGCGAAAGGAGCAGAACCAGGAAAACATTGTACACAGAGACTGATACACTGTTGTACAATCGAAGGTAATGGACTCCTCCACTAGGGACAATGCAATGTCTCTGAACAATCTGCAGGGATCTAAGAAACACTATGCACAAGCAGAGGATAAACTGTGGGAGTAAAAACACCGATGAAAAGCAACTGCTTGATTACAGGGGCTGAGAGGAAATGACTGAGGAGAGACTCTAAATGAACACTCTAGTGCAAATATTAAGAACATGGAAATGGGTTCGAACCAAGAACACATGTGAAACCCAGTGGAATTGTGCACCCACTATGGGAGAAGTGGTGGGAGTGGGGCAGGGGGAGGAAAAAATAATGATCATTGTTTCCAATGAATAATGTTTGTAAATAACCAAATAAAATAATGTTTAAAAAGTAAAAAAAAAAGACTTCCCTGTGACTTGGACTGAGGTAGTCTGTCCAGCCAGAAAGACTCAGAAGAAGTGGTTCATGGCTTTAGCTAGGAAGCAGTGTGCAACCCCCTTCACTTTGCTTGGCTTGGTCTCTCTTGGCTAGTGAAGGGAAACAGGAGGGGACCCATGGGACAAGGTGCCTTTCTTTCTCTCCAATTCCAATTTTTATTCTCTAATAGTTATAAATTAAAATTCAGTTTCCAGAGAATTTTAATCCTAACATTACACAGTTTTATGATGATTATGATTGGCTAGAAACAAGATCCCTAACCCAAAGCAGCTTTAATGCATTTGTCCTTCTGGTAGCGTTATTCACGTTTCACTTTTCAACAATGATTGCAATTTTTATGCTACAACTTAAATACCCATTTTTTTAAAGAGGAAAATGGCCTTAAAAATAATGATATTTTGGTCTCACGTAGGTCTGAGGAAAATTGGGTAAATTGTCTTAGATGACTCACATCCCTCTTAGAAGAGGCCAAGATAATGTTAATTTTGAAAATTAAAGGTATATTTGGCATTTGCTAATTGCAATGTTCCTATGCAATTAAAGATGAAGACTAGTAACCTAATAATAAATGGTGCACTTTGTCATGGAATTAAAGATAAACCTGCAACCAGCCACATCTATTTATTTCTTCTCGAATATAATTTATGTTCAAGAGGAACAGGAAGGATGGCTTCACTCTCTTTCACTGTAAGGTTTAATATGTATTTAATAATATTCTCCTTGATCATATCAATGTTTCTGGATAAATGTTCATTATACTGTCAACAGCCTTTTTGTGTGTGTGTACATAAAAATTGACCCAGAAATACCCTTGTCTCTGATGGCATTGATTATGTATGGAGATCTTATTTGGAAGTGGCCTTTCACCCAGGTTTTCCAAATTTCTCACTCTTGCTTCTTTATCTAATAGGGCATATATCCTGTGCTTCAAGGACAATGGTGGTCTCTTGGTGCATGGCTTTCAGGACCAAAGCCAGCTCTTAAGGAGGCATCCCAGATCCTTTGCCCTTGGTCTCTGGTGTCTAGAGGATGGGCTCTCTGGCTAGTGTATTCCATTTATCTGCCTCGCTGCTTTTCAACCAATACAAAATGGTTTTTGATATCTGACATTTTATAATAAAATTTGAGATCTGGAAGTGCTATTAATCTCTAATTTCTATCCTTTTTTCACAATTTTCCCTAATATTTTAGATACTGTGATCCTCCAAATGAATTTATTGATCATTTCTACTATATTTGTTTTCCATCTGTTTCTCCTTTAATTTTCAGGGGTGTTTTCTTTTGGATTCATTTTAAAAATTTTCCAGTGTTTTAAAATTCTTAATGTGCATTTTCATAGACATTTCCCCATAAGGATTTCATTAAATGCATGCTCTAAGTTTTAATATATTATTTCATTCTTATAAATATTGTTTACATAGTTATTAATTGACTTCAGGGTTTATTTAATTATTTTTATTTTTTACAAAGGAAATACATTTTATGAAAATGTGGTTGCCAAAATACATATATAAAAATATGAGTTCACTGATCCAAGCCCAGGTTAAGAGTCCCTGAATTCTAGATTTGTTCACTTGCTTTACAGGATAGCTATCCAAGAAAGAAAGTGTTTTGCTTAACATCTATGATCTTCCTGAAGGTAGAACCTAGGCTTCTGGACTTTAAATGAGTTCCTTCTTCTACAGTAATTTCCACTGGAAAGGTATTTTATTTGTGAGATTGATGCTAACATGGCCTTTCCAAACTTATCCCTTTTGCTTTTTTTTTTTTTTTGCTGAGGACAAAGAAAGTTACTACTTAAATCTCTTGCCCATTACATTCTAATCATGGTCACTCAGCTAGTATTTATCAGAGGAAAGTCCTGAAATGTAAGTTTTTCTGACTTCAGGTCCAGTTCTCTACTATAATATTTGGCCTTCTAGCAGAAAGTTATTAGAAAATAATTAAATTGGTAGTTAGTTAAATTTTATTTACCAAAAAACACCATTTAAGAACATATTGCTTTTATGCATTTTGCATTTTCATTCAATTTTAAATTGGTTTAATTTCTTTTAATACTCTTACTTTCAATCTTTGAATCAATACTTTGTATTGGTTCTAAGGCAGAATAGTGGTAAGGGTAGGTAATGGGTCTTAAATGACTTGACCAGGGTCCCACACTAGGAAGTGTCTGAGGTTAGATTTGAGGACCTCCTGTCTCTAGTCCTGATTCTCAAACCATTGAGCCACCTAGCTCACCTCATGGTTAATTTTTTCATTGATTTTTATTCATTTCCTATATTTCTGATAGGAAAATTTGTCAACCAACATGTGATAGGAAAACTTGTGTTCATTGAACTTCTAGTCAACTACTTTTTTTGAACTTAACTAAAATGTTTCAGTTATATTTTTATCTAAACCTGGTCTCATACTTGCTGAAATATTTATCCTCGTAAGCTTCTTAAATAATCAATTAACTTTTTCTTATTCCTCTCCCTTACTGTGTTATCCTTTCTCTTTCATAAAATCAGTGAAGATTAATATTGATAATACTGTTTTCTCAAAATTAAGGAAAATATAAGAAACTAAAATGTTTTAATTGTATTAATTTACAGATATTTGCCCTTTTTATCTGCAAAATTTCAAGATCCTTCCATATTCTAAAAATTAATAGCTTATATAATACTACTTAATTTTTTCTCTCTCCTTTCACAGGAAAATCAACAGGAAAAAATGAGCCTTTCTTTTTGTGGTAACAACATTTCTTCTTATGACATCAAAAAGGGCGTATTACAAAATGAGTGCTTTGTTGATGCCCTTAACCTGGTCCCTCATGTCTTCCTGTTGTTTATTACTTTTCCAATATTGTTTATTGGTAAGTAATCTCTTATTCCTATCTGTTATAAATAGATAAGCTTTGATAAACATTTTATTACTTAAAATATGCAGTAGAAGGGAAAACATTACTATTTGGATGTAGTTTCTCATATTTTGTGGTATATGATCTATTCCAGACAAAATCATTTTAATAAGATGTAGAATTATGGTAGAGAAATTAAGAAAAAGTCATAGGAAATAACCAAAATGGAGAAGGAAGGAGAATAGGTTCAGTGATGGATGAAAAGTTAAAGGAAATGGGATTGCTTAACCTACTGAAAGGAATGCATTACATTAAAACAATTTTTTTTATTTAGAATATTTTTCCATGGTTACATGATTCATTATTCCCCCCTTTCTCCTTCCCCCTTCCAAAGGTGACAAGAGTTCCACTGGGTTATACTTGTATCATTGTTCAAAACCAATTTCTGTGTCATTCATATTTGCAGTAGAGCGATTCTTTAACATCAATACACTAATTACATCCCTATCGCACTTTGTGGTCAATCATATATTTTTCTAATGCATTTTTGGATCCACAGTTCATTCTTTCTCCTAAGTTCCTAGGAATTGTCCTGGGTCATTGCATTGCTACTTGCAGAAAAGTCTATCACATTCAATTGTGCCACAGTTTATCAGTCTCTGAGTACAATGTTCTCTTGGTTTTGCTCCTCTCACTCTGCATCAGTTCCTGGAGGTTGTTGCAGTTGATATGGAATTCCCCCATTTCTTTATTCTTTTCAGCACAATAATATTCCATCACCATCAGATACCACAGTTTGTTCAGCCAATCAGAGGATCCCCCCCCATTTTCCAATTTTTTTGCTACCACAAAAGAGCACAGCTATGAATATTCTTGTATAAGTCTTTTCTCTTATTATCTCTTTGAGGCATAAACCCAGCTGTAGTATGGCTGTATCAAAGGGCAGGCAGTCTTTTAAAGCCCTTTCGGCATAATTCTAAATTGCTCTCCAGATGGTTGACCAATTCATGACTCCACCAGCAGTGTATTAGTGTCCCAATTTTGCCACATCCTCTCCAACATTTGTCACTTTCCTTTAGGAATGCATTACATTGAAGATAATAATGAGTTTAATTCAACAAACATTTATTAAGAATCTACCAATTTTTAGGTATTGTGCTAGATACTGGTGATATACAGATAAAAAGTGAAATAGTTTCTTCTGATCTCAATGAACTTACAGACTATTGATGGGAAAACCACAGTTAGATTCATATTTATGTGGAATAAATACAAAATAACATAAACATATAAAAGAGGTCTCATGTTCTGGTGCCTACCTTAATAAATGGAGACAAAAACCAGCTAATTTTAGGATTGAATGCTATTGAGTTTGTTCTTTAGGGCCTAGGTTTTTCTTTATTTCACACCTAAATTTGCTTTTTTGCAACTTCCACCCTTTGCTTTTTGTTCTAATTGGCCCTTGGAACCTTGAAAAATGAGGTTAATCATTCTCTGTAAGAGTTATTAAAATATTTGAAGTCACATTTCTTACCTTTTCCTCAATTCTACCCCATCCCCACCCCATATCTACGCTTCCCAGAGCTCAACAGTTCTAATTCCTTAAATGGATCTTCAATAGCACAAACTTCACATATCCTGGAAATTGTTCAGGTTAGCCGTATCCTTCCTACAATATTCCCAGAATTGGGAATCAAAATAGAATGTAACTGTTGCCTCATTTGTCTTAGATATTATTCTTTATCCTGATGGATTCCAAGTTGGGACTAGCATTTTTGACTGCCATAGCATAATGTTGACCCATTTGGATTTGAAGGTTTACTAACACACCTATATTTTTTTCTCTGCCTGCACATTTTTTAGCTTGTATTTTTGAAGTTGATGTTTTGGATCCAAATGTAAGATTTTTCATACATCTTCAATTACATTGTACCTTCAGGAAGAGATACAGGAAAGATCTAACCAATGGAATACATAAAGTTTCCTTCATCATTATAAGATGTTGACTTACTTTGTTGCAGCTATGTGCCATAGTAGATTTAGAGTGCTCGGCATTAAGTCAGAAAGACATTTTGTAGAATGCAGTTCTGGCCTCAGACACTTACTAACTGTGTTACTGTGGGCAGCTCACTTAACCTACTTGCCTTAGTTTCTCATTTGTAAAATGGATAGAAGAAAGAAATGGCAAACCACTCAGTATCTTTACCAAGAAAATCTCAAATGAGGTCATGAAGAGTTTTACATGAACAACATCAACAACAACATCAACTTAAAATAAAGTCTGAATGAAATCATAAAATGAAGTTTAATTACTGATGTACTGAAAGGGTTAGTTTGTCAACAAGAATGAAAAAGAAAGTGTTTTCCGCTAGGGAGAACATTTGTTGCATGAATTACTAAGAGCACCTCGCGTATTCAAATTTGAAAATTATTAATGCATTTCTTATGTTCTATGCTTGGAAATTTAGCAAATATGCTGGCCTCTTGTATCAGGAAGATCTGTGGGGATCTTGTCTATGGGAAAGATAAGGAATATTAAAAAATGTAATTAGTGTATAAAAATTGAGAAACAAAGAAATGAAATATTTAATAAATATTATAGTGCTTTTGTGACTATATAGTAATTCCTTCCTGAAAAGAATCTTTAGACCTTTAATAATTATTTTGTCACCAGGATAATTTAAACTCATACCAACTTTCCACTCTAGGAATGTGGTACTTTACATCCATCTAAAAGGTGGCAGGAAGGTTTGAAGAGTGCTAACTTTGAGAACTCCAGTGGGGTTCCTTTTTCCAAAGAAAATGAAAATTTTAACATAAGATTTGAGGTTCTGTAAATTTTTATTCAATAAGATGAACTCTGGAACAAGGTTGCCTGCTGGATAGCTTGGAATCAGGAAGACGAATTCAAATGAGGCCACAGACCCTACAAGCTGTCTGATCCTAGCAAGTCACCTTAGTTCATTTGGTTCAGGTTTGTCATCTGTAAAAAGGGGATAATTATAAAACCAACTTCCCAGGATTGTTGTGAGGATCAAATGAAATAATATTTGTTAAGCTCTTAGCATAGTGCCTGGAACATAGTAGGGGCTTTTTAAAAGTTAGCTACAATTATAGTAGTTATTATTCTACTAAGCTTCATAATGAATTGAAATTTTTAATTAGTTGTTTCTGATAAATGAATGTTGTACCTAATTGCAGCTAGAGAAACTAGGTTCACACTACTCTCTGCAATTCCCCTTTCAATAATATATATGCCATAAGTTAATTGAATTATTATTATTAGAATTATTACTAGAAAGCCCTAATCTCTCTAAAACTGTTTAATTTTATTCCTAAATGAGAATATTTTCCCATCTATTTTGGATAGATTTAGATTTTCTTACTCATGAGAAGTTCTAAAATATTGATCAGAAATTGAGTTTAATTCTTTTTTATAATGATTTAAGGAAAAATGATATAATTCATCAGTGAGAGACTTTCCTCTGCTCTTGTCCATGTGTTAAAAAAGGGAGTTTAATGGAGACAAATGTAAAATTCACATACTCAAAAATATGTAGCAGTTATTTTTGAGATATGTCAATGTCATTAACTAAATAGCATTGATTCAGTAATAGTTTTTATAGAACTAGTCAAATAATTTATAGATAATTGGTTAGATATTCTTTTCATTATCGTCTAACCTTATTTTTGCTTTGCTTTGTCCTCCTTTTTCAGGGTGGGGTAGTCAAAGTTCAAAAGTACAAATTCATCACAACACATGGCTTCATTTCCCTGGACATAACCTGAGATGGATTCTTACATTTGCTCTCCTATTTGTTCATGTTTGTGAAATAGCCGAGGGCATTGTTTCTGATACGTAAGTCATTATTTAGCTAATGATATCACATTGCATTTGTAGGTACATAAATGCAGAATACAGTTGAATGTATACAAAAAGGTGGAATTTTCTAAATCCAAAAGGAGTTACAGATGCAGCACTAATATCCTGTCATGCCATGGCATTAAATTTGCCTTTTTCCTTTTCTTGGGACATTATTTAGTAATTTATATTAAAGCATCTTTGATTTGAACCTTTGTCACTCACTTTGACCTTTCCCTCTCTTAACCATTTTAATACATAATTCTTGCTTCCTTCTCTAATTTTTATGCCTATATAAGCATACATGCATGTAGAAATCTTTGTTCCTATATATTTCTTTATTGATTTCTTCCCTCTGTACTATATATTTATCCCTATTTACTCTAATTTCTATATTCTTCTGTCTTTTTTACATAGATACTCAACTTCCCTCATAACTTCTGTTTCCTCCATATTTAATTCTCAAGTGAAAAAGTTCAATACAGTTAAGAGCTCAGAACAATGATATGATTTACACATTTGTACCAGCCAAAAAAGCTTTCTGGAACTTTGACCATCGAAACTACATTTTATGAAACTATTTTTATCATGCATAGAGCAAATGCTCTTTTATAGCCTTGAAAATAACTTAAAAACCTATAGTTATTTTTATAATAAATATTATAGTAGTTAAATTCAGGGACCATAAAAATACTACATTTTTACTTGTATACAACATTATGTACATATAATAAAACCTTCATGTATTTGTCTAATCTGAGTATAACTTTAAAGTTATTAAAAATGAAGGTACTAAATACATATCTCTAAAATGTACTATCAGTCAACTTACTTTGAAATTAATGTTGAGAGATTTCTAAAACTTTAGGTAAGGGACAAAGTTTAAACTTCTGCCAAGGAAATGAACAAAGAGATACAACATCAGGGGTAGAAGTTATATCATCAGAGGTAAAAATTAACACAACAGACATAGGGATTAGTTTTTCCTTGATAAACTTTAGGATTTTTAAGATGCCACCATTCACATCAGATAGGCAGCTACTTGGTCCATGGAATCCAGCAGAGACTGGCTATTTTTGTGAACCTGTGTGCTTCTCTTCCTTCCCTACAAAAAAATTATGGCACATGTTTACATAAATATATACAGAATCCTAGGGCAAGTGGCATAGGTTTAGAGATCATAAGTTGTAAGAAGTAATTCACACCTCTTGGTTGCCTAAAGATTTTTTTCCCTTTGTGATGTGTTCATGAAGTCCTCTTTTATTCATGACTTAGCTTCTCTCCAGCTTCTTTTTCTAGAGTCCTGATTCAGCCTTTCTTCACTGTATCAACTATTGCAGGAAGCTTCTAGGACTCAGATACTTATAGGAAATCTCAAATTCTATGACTCTCTGAAGGTAATTCTCTGACTGGGATGCCAGAAAAAGAGAACAGGATAAGACTGGAATATTCTTCCTCTCTACAAATAGTTCCTTCTTAAGGAGCTGGCTGAAATGGCTCTCCATTATTCAGGAAGATGCTCAAATTCCCATTTCCAAACTTGTTTGCTGGTTTCATACAAAATTCACAGAGTATGACCAAGTCTCCTCAGTCGATTGCAATAGGCTTCCTGTTATATAGCTCATAGTTGAAATGCCTTTGATTGGTGGGGTTGACCTATTTGACTCACACTCTTAAAATGGTATGATAGATTGAATAAACCCAAAGATTTAAAGGCAATGTGCAATCCTTTGAAGTCAATCACTCAATGAATTTTATGATGCTTATACTGTTTGCCCTGTACTGTGTTACATATCAGGACTGGGTACAAAGAAAGCTGAACTATAGAGTAAGCTATTATTATAACACAGGTCCTTGGAGAAATAAAAGGAAGGCCAAAATGGTAGAGCTAACTAAGGAGGGTAGAGAAGGGTTAATTTAGTAAAAAATAGGATGATAGAGAAGATTTCAAAATAAAAAACATATTTTCCCAAGTTAGTACTAAGGAAACTTATGTTGTGTTGAATATTCATTTATTTACTTTTATCCAAATATTTGCTAATTTCCCAACTACCCTTCAGCAGATGTGTGGGTATATCTCACCACATGTAGTAGAATGTTTTCCATTCAAGAAATGTAATTGGAAGAGAGACTAAAATTAATACTACTGAAACCTGAAAGAATTAGTAATAGAAACTCTGGGGCTTTATATTATGCTATTTCTTTTAGACACATGGAATCTCGTCACCTTCATCTCTTCATGCCTGCTGTCATGGGATTTGTGGCCACAACGACATCAATAGTTTATTATCACAATATTGAAACATCAAACTTTCCTAAGTTGCTTTTAGGTAAGTGAAATTGTTTTGTTTAAAATCCATTTTCTTCTCCCCCCAATGCTCTAAAAATCAGTAAGAAAAAAATAGTTATAGCTTATGTAGTGGGGGGAGAGAAATGGAGTCCCCCACCACTGAATTCAGGACTAGAGTGTGGTAGAGATGGAATGGAGCCAAGAGGTGGAGAGAAGGGATAGATTGGTTTCCCTCTTTCTTTCCCCAGTAAATCCCACACTGATTTCCTTCACAATCACTGGTTACTGTTCCCTCAGAGACTTGGTTGAAATAAAGTACAGGACAGACAGCTTCCTCCTCTCTGAGGAGAGAATGTAAATTTCCTCCCCCCAAACTCCAAGCCTCCCTTCTTGGATACTATGAAGAAGGCACTTGATCTAGTAAACAGTTATTTAGTCTAAAGGAACACATGAAAGGTAAGGCAAGTGAATTTGTGGGATAAAGTAGTGGGAAGGTGGGAAATAGGAAGTCTCCACAAGTCTTGCAGGGTCAGGCTTTGCCTGCCTCACCCTCTGGGGTCAATTGTGAGAGCTGTCCTAGCTATGATATTGAGTTCAAGGACTATTTGGAGGGATAAAGAGGACATCTTCCTGTAGTGGATAGCAGGTATTACACGTATTTATATAAATCAGTTAATTTATCCACAAATAGCTACAAAACAAGTTTTGTGAACTTTTAGTGATATCAAAAAGTTTTCAATAAAACATTTAATTTAAAAATTCCTTCACTTGTTCAGTTCAGTTTTGAGGTTTACAGTTTTCCCTTTCAAGACTTGGAGTATTTTTCTAGATAGAAGGTCCATTTTAACTTTGAAAGTAAGACAAGCCTCCTATTATTCTCCTCTCAGATCATCTACTTTTCCAAAAGAATTAGTTACGCTCATGGGTATACAGTAGGCAGAACACTGCACATGTTAAAAAAATGAGACTCCTCTTTTCAATATTCACTTTACACCTGCTTTGTTTTGTAAATCTTGGTGCTAAGTCCCTAGTTTTGTTGAATTGGCAAAGATCTCCCTTTCATTTCTTAGACCCTCTCAGTGGTAGGGCCTGAGTAGAGGTGAGGGAACCAGTAGAATAAGTCACAAAAATAGTAAGTACATTAGCTAATTACTTTGCCATGAATCCTACCGAGATCACTAGCCTAGGATCAAGCTCAGAATCTGGGTCACTTGGATTTAACAACTCTCAAGGAAAGAAGTGATTTCATATTAGACACATTTTTTATCATTGAGATTCAATATAAGTTTAGATATTCTTCAAGAAGAAAAGATGGAAGATTCACTGAAAAGCAAGTTCAGTGACAGCAAGGACAACTAGGTGACAATGATTTACATTTTGATTTGTTTTTAGCTCTAAAATATTCTATAAGAGAGGTGAAACTCAACAGAAATTAATTTTGAGGAGGAATTTGATGGAGGAATATTAGTAAATGAGTTAATAGACTATTGTTCTAATGTAGTTATGTATAGTTGTGAAAGCAAAAAAAATATTGTGGAGGTAAATGACTGTAGAAGACACTTGGTACATAAGATAATCCTGGAGTTTACCTATCTTTTATCTAGTTGTTACAGACAGTTTAGGAGGTACAGAAATGGTATAGCGTGGAATGAGGTTTTAGAAATTGTAGAAGAAATGACTAATGGGACAGCTTTGATACTCAGTGGACAGAGTGCCAGGTCTATATTTGGGAGGATTGGGGTTCAAATTTGACCCTAACCCTTGGCAAATCACCTAACCCCAATTGCCTAGCATTTATCACTCTAATGCCTTGAAACAATACTTATATCAATTCTAAGACAGAGAAGGTAAGGTTTTTTTTTTTTTTTAAAGAAATGATTAAATCAGGGTAAGTGATAGCCTCTCACTTTTTTTGTCTCGAGTAAATTCAAATTTAGAGGTGTTTGTGAAAATTTGATTTCATTAATTTTCAAAGGAAATAGTTCATTAAAACAAATTACAAGACAGTTTTTATATTGTTATTTTCTATACATATTTAATACATTTATTACCTACTGACTAACTATGTTAATGTGCATGATTTGATGAAAGCATGAATTAGTTTAATAATCAGCTCTTTATTATCATGAATAATAAGGAATGAGATAATTGAACTAAATAATCCCAACAAAAGCAGTGTGACATAGTAGAAAGAGCCCTGAGCTTGAAGCCAGGGGAAAACTGTATTTGAATCTTCCTCTTGATATTTGCTGGCATTGCAATGAATAATAAGAACTAGAACTCGGGTATTCTCATATAGGGACTAAAAGATACAATTATTGGAGACAGATGTACTTTGCTGGCTTAAATTTAATTCATGACCTTTCCTTCAATTTAAGCTTTTAAAAAAGCCCAAGTATACTGTATAATTCTATTTTTAGTAACTCAGGTAGAAAAGCAATAATTTATAAGGAGATCCTGAAAATCACATAGAATGTCAGTATATTTTCATAAGTTTTAATTGGTAGGAAAAATCTTTTGACTTTATTATCTGGAGCTTTAAAAATACTTGTTTTCCAAAGCAGTGGGTGCTTGTGAAAGTAGCAC
This sequence comes from Monodelphis domestica, assembly GCF_027887165.1. Classification (NCBI taxonomy): domain Eukaryota; kingdom Metazoa; phylum Chordata; class Mammalia; order Didelphimorphia; family Didelphidae; genus Monodelphis; species Monodelphis domestica. The sequence goes on along the minus strand of NC_077231.1, from coordinate 132,746,318 downwards.
TGTGAAATAATAGAAAGATTACGCACACATACACATATATCTTTTTCTTCTTTTGTCTGAGGTTGTGGTTTCTTCAGTGTACAGGGACTTTCTCTACCAATGAAGTTCAGTACTTCTCTCACTGCAGCAGGTAGCTTCAGAGAATTGCCTGGTACACCTATAGGTTAAGTGATTTCCCCCAAGGCCACAAGCTAGCATATGTCTAAGTATGACTTGCACTCAGGGCCAGCTCTCTATCCACTGACCCTCTCTACCTCACGCTCGAAATTCAATTGTCTTTGTGCATTAATTTTCACAGTGCCTTAGCAGGTTCTTAATACATTTTTATTGATTGATTAATTTTAGGTATTCATCTTATATTTTGTGGAAGAGTTTCTATAGCAACAAGATGACTTATCAATAAGTGGGAAAGAAGGAGCTAAAAAGAACTCTCCTCTATTTTTTATATTGTCTTTATTACTGTTGTTGACTGCTTTCAGTTATAGACCTTTACTCCATTTCCCTTTAAAGAAAGTCTTCCCAATGCAAAGGCATTGTTACATCTGTCTTACTATAAAAACCAATTTCCAGAGATCAGGTTTTGAGTATTTTAAGAAATCAGAGTTTCCTAAGATATGTGAGGATATTAACATAGGAAATGAATTTCAGCAGAATACTAAATCATATCTGGCTATCCTAAAATGTCTCATTTATATCTGCTCATGTGTTATTTATTGATCCTCATATTCATCAATATGGATAGAGAAAATACTAGAATAAAGAAGATTTTTAGAATTCACAATTTAATGCATCATCATTTAAAAAATTCAGGTATTTATAGAGTGAACATAATGATTGATGAGCATCATAATGATCTGCTATTTTATGTTAAATAAAAATTATGTAGAAACAAAATGCCAAAGTTCTGGATCACTTTTGGGTAAGGGGGAGTCACTCATTTGACATGAGCAGTTTGCTATGAGTTGGCATTGAAGAATTAAAAGATGAAGTGGTATAACAATACTAAAATACTGTGTGATTGAAAAGGAATTTGTATTGCCTACATGACAAGAGTGAGGAATAGGAAATGGAAAGCCTTAGAGATTCCATTAGAATGCTAACAGTGTTGAAAGAAAGTGAGGAAGATGCCCAAGACATTGAGTAGACTCCTTGTGGTGAATATATGGGAAGAAATGACCTACACAGAATGGGTTGCAATCAGCATCGATATGGTTACAGATCCAGTTGAACATTTGAGTACATTCTATAGAAAATTTCTATCTGTGCATGTAAACTTTCATGAATTTAAAATAGAATTCCAACATTTTTGTTATTGTATTTTTTTCAGCCCTCTTTCTTTATTGGGTAATGGCCTTTATCACAAAAACAATAAAGTTAGTTAAGTACTGTCAGCGTGGCATGGGAGTATCTGAACTTCGATTCTGCATCACCGGAATGATGGTCATCCTCAATGGATTATTAATGGCTGTAGAGATCAATGTTATTCGAGTTAGGGTAAGAGTTTTATGATTTTTGTTTCATTTCACAGCTATCCTTAATTTTGATCAAAATATCCTATTTATTCTGAAATGAGAGAGAGAGAGAGAGAGAAAGAGAGAGAGAGAGAGAGAGAGAGAGAGAGAGAGAGAGAGAGAGAGAGAGAGGGAGAGAGAGAGAGGGAAACTAAGAAGATGAATTTTTATTGACAAAACTGAATTATTTACAAAGTTCAGGACCAAGGAAATAAGCTTTTCCTTGCAGTAATTTATTGATCTACCACCTCACTGTGACATGGCCTTAGCATTCATGTTGTGTTGTACATTATATAATATTCACCTGACATTTCTACTATACATTACCTTTGATGGAGTATAAATCAGATCTAGAAATTCCGACTTATATTAAACTATTTTATATAATGAGGTACCATTATGCATACTTGGAAAATGCAGTCGAGCACTTTTGAACCAGCTGTAGGAAGGACATACTTTGGGTAGTTAAGAACATTGGACCATGGTCAGACAGCCCAGTCATTAGAATTGATTAACTAAACCATGATAAATATGGACAACCAGTTGCTTTTTTAAAAATAGTAGAGGTTATTTCCATCAGCTATAAGACAAGGCACGGCATCTGTGTGTCTGAGGAAAAAAGTGAAAATGCTCCACATTTGTGTTAGTATCCACTAGGGGATTTGAACTTTCACTCTTACACACAGCTACACTTATTGAAAAATTATTACATACCCATTATGAAGAGCAGAATTTTCTGGCATTCAAATATTTATATTTTTTAAAAAGCATTTTTAAAAAACATCCTTCATTGAGACTCAGTGTGTACTACACCTTGGAGAGTGAATTACCTTGATCAACCCATTTCCTAACCCTATTTGCAAGCTGTTCTGCCCTGCAAACACTGATGACTAACCTACAAAAGTTATCAGTTTTGTATTTCTGGGGCAGTTGTCTGATGGAGACATAATTGGGCATAATGTAGTTCCAAACAATTAAAACTGATTCATAGCTTGAGCTGCAGTACCTCAGTGCTTATGCTAGTGTATTTCTCATCAACATTTTCTTCTTATTTAATTTCACTTCTTAGCTTCTGACCAAAGTAATATCTTTTGAGGTATTCAATTACTTTCTTCACCAGGATCTCCATATTTATAGACTTATCTTTATCGTTATTCTTTGACTAGAGTTCTCTTCCCTTTCTCTCCTTCCCAGTACCTACAATGAGGATATTAAGTGTGCCCAAAAATTGAATTGAAGAGGGAAAAGAGAAGCACAGGAGAGGAAACAAGTATTTAATAAGCACCAACGATGTACCAGTCAGGGGGTTAAGTGCATAAAAAAATTGTATTTCATTTGATCCTCACAACAATTCTTATCGTCTTATTAACAATTATTATTATTACATTATCTTCAGTTTTACAGTTGAAAAAACTGAGACAAACAGAGATTAAGTGACATGCCTTGGATCATACTGCTAATAAGTATCCTATGTCCCATTAGATCTCAGATTTTCCTGACTGCAGCTCTCCATCCATTGTCACCTAGCTATCAAAAGGGCAATAGAGAGAGTCATCTATAAAAATATAAAACAGATAAAACATCTAAATCTAAAATATAAAAAAAATAAAAAGCTTAAAATTTGGTGTATGTTTAAGCTTTAAGTTAGTAAAGTTATTTAAGTTTTAACATAGTACAACTTAAAACTGAGCTTAGACTTTTGGGACACCCTCTGGATTCTTTAAAATACATATATACTTTAAGAAAAATGTGTAGCCATATATAATTATGGTATAAGTGAAAAGATATTGGATTTGGAGTCATGGGACCTGCGTTCAAATTTTATCTCTTTGAATTGCTACCCATTCGATATTAGGTTAATTATTACCTTTAATTGTCTCTGTAAAAAATTAGGAGAACAAACGAGGCATTCTCTGAGTTCTCCACCCCTTCACATATGTGATCTTATGATTGATTTCAGGGTTCCTTTCAATAAAAATTTATAGATTTAAAAATTGGAAAATGAGGAGGTGTCCCTTGATTGGGGAATGGGTGAATAAATCGTGGTATCTAATGGTGATGAAATACTATTGTGTCGTGAGGAATGATGAGCTGGAGAATTTCTGTAGGAATTGTGAGAACCTCCATGATTTGATACAGAGTGAAATGAGCAGAACCAAGAGAACATTGTACGCAGAAAGTGAAACATTGTGGAACAATCCAATGTAATGGGTTTTGCTACTTGTAGCAATGCAACAATCCAGAATACTACCGAGGGATTTATGAGAAAGAATCCTATACATGTTGAGAGAAAGAACTATGAGAGTAGAAACTCAAAAGAAAAACATATGATTTATCACTTGTTTATATGGGTAAAGGATTTTGGGGTTTTGGTTTTAAAAGATGACTATTAAAAATGAATAATACAGAAATAAGCATTAAGTGATAACACTTGTATAACCCAGTGGAATTGCATGTCAGCTCCAAGAGAGGAGAGGGAAGAAAGGAGGGAAAAAATGAATCATGCAAACATGAAAAAATATTTTAAAAGAAAAAGTTATAGATTTAAAAGTTATCATACATACATTATTATTATACACTTAGTCTACTAACATGTATAACTTGGGATTTCAAAAAAATCTTTAAGACTTGAATGACCTATTTCAGATATATTCAAATTAACTGTGCAATTGCCAAATAATCCAAAAGCTGTAACTTTTGCAGGTTATCATTGTCAAAAACCTCATAGTATTCAGTAGTCAGTAATTGCAGGACAGCTAGCTTGTAAATAGTGTTAGGAATTGGACTAAGCGAAGTAGCTAACCGGGTACAATACACACCGAGTCTTAATGAAGAATATTTAAAAAATTCTAGTAAATATAAAATGTTGATGACAGAAAATTCTGCTTTTCCTGACAGGTATTTAATTATTTTGTAAATATTTATGTATTAACTATTGAAAACAGAGAAACTTGGAGCTTCAGTGACCTGCAGGCTATTTTTTTTTTTTTATAAAATTGAGCTTATACATAATTAATGTCCAACTAGTTATAACAGTTGAGTGGTGGCACAGTTTGAAGTGAGTTGAAAAGTAAACCAGTCAATTGGACCTTTTATTTTTTTTTTATCAAGTATAATAGGAACCATTGCCAAATGGGAGTAAATAAGAGGACATTTGACCAAATAATGTTCTGGGTTCTTTTCACCCCACTTATGCAGTATTTTTTTCTGACCTCATGTCTCTTTAAAATGGGTTAAAATTCCTTTGACAAAGTTGAATCATGAATTAATGATAGTTGAATTTAAAGAATATTTTAAAGTTTTGTAAAGTATAAAGTATATAAAGATGTACACATATTTTCTTATTTAAATCCTCACAACAAATGAAGTAGGTTCTATTATTATCCCCATTTTACAAATAGGGAAGCTGAGGCCATGAGAAATTAAATTCACCGTCTATGGTCAAATAGCTAATAAGTGTTTAATTTAGGATTTGAAGTCAGGTCTTCCTGACTTCAAGTTCAGTACACTCTATCCATGAAGCTGCTTAGCTTCCTCCAGCCAAAGATAAAGTATTGTGATGGTCAGCACCCTCCAAAACTAACAAACAGACAAACCAATACCAATAGTGTTTATTTTGTGTCCAGGCTTCTTTGTGGCTTGTTTGCTTCTTTTTTTACTTTCCCCACTTTGCATATCTCTGTGCTGTTTGTTTATATAAACCACTGGAAACTTCCAGGTCTGTGTAAATATGCCCGTGTCTCTCACTAGCTAGTTCCCAAAGTTCTACTGTCTGTGCCATCGGAGAACCAATAAAATAGAACCCAGAGAGATCCCACCCTACCTTCCTAGAGGAGAGGCCCCTCAACAGTAATAAGATTCCCTGCTACAGATATATCAAAGAACCCAGGACGGTTGGTGAAGGGCAGAGACCTAGTGAAGCTGGATCTCATTTCAGCTGTTCTGAAAGACTTTCTGGGACTCCTTTACTCCTCCTACTCTGGTCTAAAGGTCTTTCTGCCTTTGATAAAGGAAGCAGATGGATGTATTTCTTTTATTCCTTTTTATTTGTCTCATCCCACCATTATTAATGCCTTCTAAGCACTCAAAGAGTACCAGCGAGGGGCAAGATTCCCTCTTTTATGCTGTGCTTTGTCTCTGCTGTAGCTCCCACTGGATCCAGTAACTTGCCATGGTCCAGGAATCTTGGTCTAGGAAATCTGCCTTCCCTTCCTCCACTTTACTTATTTCCTTATAGTAGTCATACTTGTCAAGAGGTATCCTAGGGCAGTGGAGGGATACATTTGGAGTTAGAAATCTCTTGGTTCAAATCCTGCCACTCACACTTGCTTGGGTAGCACTAGCTCTATGGCTGAAAGTTATTCAGCTTAATGAATCTCAAGTTCCTCATCTGAAAAAATGGAAAAAACAGAAGACAGATAGTCTTGTTTTGTTGATAGGGATAAATAAGTAAATGAAGATATGTAATTTGCTTTGCATACTTTAAAGTACATACTAAAGGGCAAGCTATTGATTGCATTGTATTCCATTTTGTTACTATACCACAGTTTATTCAACTGTTACTTTGTTGTTGGAAATTTAATTTTTGTAATTCTCAATTGAAACAAAGATTTTCAGAAAAGCATTCATGGCATAAAGCATTATGTACTTAATTGGATGCCAAAATTGTGGTGGCAAGGAAGGGAAGAACCTCTTATTAAGTGCCTACCAGGCACTGTGGTAAGCATTACACAACTGTTGTCTCCCTGATCCCCACAACAATGTTGCAAAATAAATGCTATTATGTCCCTTATTTCACAGTTGAGGTAATTGAGGCAGACAGAGGTTAAGTGACTTAACCAGGGCCACATAGTAAGAAAGTGTCAGAGGCCAAATTTGAACTCAAATCTTCTTGCACCCACTCTATCAACTGAGCCATCTGATTGCCTCATGTAGAGAGAGTTTTTGATTGAGTGCAATAAATCTGGGCTTAAGTCCTTTATTTGATGTGTATTAGCATTGTGTCAGAGCAAATCATCCAACTTTCCTCAGTCTTAGTTTCATTTTTGGTAAAACTGATATTTTAATGGCCTTTTAAGGTTGTTATAACAAAAGTGGATAGAGTGCTTGGCCTGGAGACAGAAAGATCTGAGTTCAAATTTGGCTTCAGGCTCTTACTAGTTAGGTGTCCCTGGGCAAGTCACTTAACCTGTTTGCTGACTCAGTTTCCTCATCTGTAAAATGAACTGGAAAAAGAAATAGTACACCACCCCAATATCTTTGCCAAGAAAACTCCAAATGGGTTCATGAAGCATCAGATATGACTTTAGATGTCTGAACAACAACATAGAAATAGGAGCTGCTATTATTATTTTTGATTACTTAAAATGTTCAAAGTAACTGAGAGGATAAATCTAGTGGACTGAGAATTTTTCTTGGTGTCAGGAAGAATAGATTCAACTACTGCCTCTGCCCTATAATAGCTTGGTGACCATAGTGCCAAAGATAGCTCTCTAAGTTCTAAGATATAGATTTGTTTCTGATCTTCACTGATGTGGATATTTATACACCAGGAGTTCTTCACCCCCCCAAACACAATGTCATTGATAACAACCCAGAAGCAAAATTCAAATCAAAAAAAGTTGTTCCAAAAATGTAACAAATTTAAAATAAAAAACCTAAGTGATATATTGATAAAGAATTTGGATCACTTAACATTCCATGGCGTTGTTTTTTTTTCCATTTACAGAGATATGTATTTTTTATGAAGCCTCAAAAAGTAAAACCTCCTGAAGACCTTCAAGATCTAGGTGTGAGATTTCTTCAACCATTTGTGAATTTGCTTTCAAAGGCCACATACTGGTGGATGAACACACTTATTATATCAGCACACAGAAAGCCTATTGATTTAAAGGCAATTGGAAAGCTGCCTATTGCAATGAGGGCCATGACAAATTACGTTTGTCTGAAGGATGCATATGAAGAACAAAAGGTAAAGAATGATCATTCTTGTTCTGTTCTCATGAATTCAGTGATCTGTCAGATAACTCCTCATCACACAATCTCCCATCATTAGCCACCTGCATGTTAGATTCATGCCGCCATATTGCGAGTCTTGCTAAACACAGAGGCATAGTACAGGGAACTGAAGGCTTTGGTCAATGGAAGTCTTCAAATGAAGGTTACTAGGGATCTTGCTGAGAAGAGGGATCAAACTCTTCGCCAGCTGTGCACAAACCAGATTAACATGTAATTGGGAAATAAAATGAATGAAATATAATAAAATGTATAACTTTATATTTAAAAACTGAATCAATATGTCGCTCACAGGTACTTACTTTTAATGACGTGGAATCTTTTTTCTTTTGAGACAAAAAGACTAGGGCTAATGTATGGAAACCAAGAAAGCAGATTTCAACTCAATATGAAGAAAAACTTTTCTCATGACCAGATTTGTCCAAAAGTAAAATTAGTAGGTTATAAGAGGATTTAGAACGGGAAGGGCCTCTTGGAGATCATCCATCATTTTAAAGGTGAAGAAATTGAAGCCCAGGGAAGTCTATTTACTTGCCCAGTATTATTTAAATCATTAATAAATAAAACAATTTGAATGGAGACCCAGAGTTCTTTCCTGGTAATATATTGCAGGGAGGAAAGATATCACTTTTTGTTTCAGATATCTTCAGGTAGAGAATATATGACTAAGCTGTTAAGGTTGATGTAGATGGGATTCATGCCATCATCAGGAATTGGACTAGGTCACCTGTGAGAATTGTCTTCAGACCCTGTGTTCCTATGATCCTTTGAATTATTTCAGGATTTTTAAATAGTATTTTTTCCTGATTGCAAACAGAAATGATTTTTAACATTTTTCCTGACATTTTGTGATCCAAATTCCCTCTCTTCCTTTACCCCCTGCCTGAAGTGGCAAACTATATCTTATATCTGTGCTATCATACAGTACATATTTCCATATTCCTCATATTATGAAATAAGACACATTCAAAAAAACTCATTAAAGAAATAAAGACCTGCTTTTAGACTCCATCAGTTCCTTCTGTGGCAATGGAGAGTCTTTTTCATCATGAATCTCTTTGGGTTGCCTTGGATCTTTGCACTGTTGATAATAGTTAAGTCATTCACAACTGATCACTTTACAATAGTGTTCTTACTTGGTACAATATTCTCCTCATTCTGCTCGCTTTATTTTAATATCAGTTCATATAAGTATTTCCAGGTTTTTAAAACATTTTCCTATTTGTCATTTCTAATGGCATGGTAGTATGCCATCACAATCACATACCACAATTTGTTCAGCCATTCCTCAACTGATGTGTGTTCCCTCAGTCTGAAATTCTTTGCCACCATAGAAAGAGCCATTTTAAATATTTTTGTACAAGTAAGTCCTTTACCCCTTTCTTTAATCTATTTGGATCGTTGGGTTTATCAAACACTTGGTTATTCTGGTCATTTACTACTATGTGCTGATTATCTAATCTATTCCACTGATCCACTCCTCTACAGATTGTTTTGATGATTACCACTTTATAATACATTTCAATGTCTGGGATGTCTAGAGTACCTTCCTTCAATTTATTTTAAGTTATTCACTTGATATTCTTGACCTTTGATTCTTCCAGATGAATTTTACATCACATCAATATTTATTAAGGAGTTTTCTTTCTCTGTTTTTGTTCTTCTTACTTTAGGTGTCAGCAGAATATTACTGTCATAAAAGGAATATGGCATAATTTCTTCTTCACCAACTTTTTCAAATAGTTTATTTAGTATTAGAATTAGTTTTTCTTTAAAGGTTTGTTAGAATTCACTTGTGACTTTTTCTGGACCTGGGAATTTTTTTCATAGGGAATTAATTAATGATTTGTTCAATTTCTTTTTTCTGAGATGAGATTGTTAAGTATTCTATTTCCTTTTCTGTTAATCTGGGCAACTTTTTTTTCCCTCAGGAATGCCTGGGCATCTTCTATTTCATTAAATATCTATTCTTTTCCCCTGGGGTATTAGGACCATTTTAGCTGGGTAGGTAGTTCTGGGTTATAATCCTAGATCTTTTGTCTTGTGAAATATCATATTCCATGCTCTTCAGACCTTTAATGTAGAAGTTCTTACAGCCAGAAAGGATCTTTAACAATATCAGTTCTTAGAGCTTTCACAGAAAACTACACTTCACAATATTTTAGAGTTGGAAAGGAACTTAGAGGCCATTAGTACAACCTCTACTTATGAAAGATTTCTGTAACATATTTCTCATTTTCTTTTAGTACAATTGTTATTAAAATGAGGATTTAAATGAACAGTTGTTATTTGAATACATATTTAAACATTTACCAACCATATGCTATACATTTATCTGTCTGGTAAGGTACATATACCCTAGTCACAGCTACAAATTAGAATTTGGTTCTTTGAAATATGGACTGATCTATTCTAGTTCTGAAATTTGTGAACTGTGATTTCACAGTCTTAAATCATAAAACAAATCTTATAACGCCACTACTAAAAAGAGTAAGGGGTGGTGAATTTACTCAAGAAGTTGTGGCTTCTGGAAATTTTGTTCTCAACAAACTAGACACTTTCTACAGTCCTCATGACCTCTCAAACCTCTTCAAAATAGGAAACGACAAAATAATTTTAACTGAATTCATGCTCAAAAACACCAAAGACCCTAGAAAGGTGAAAATTTGATGAACTAATATAAGAAAAGGCTAATCTGCAACCCTGAATATGCTCAGTCAGCACCACTCCTCCATCAGTCATCAAACTCCTACATCAGGGCTGTACTTGATGTAGCAAAACCTAAGCAAACCCATGAGCTGATAATAGAGCTCAATTCTTCCCTTCCTGTGCTCTGAGTACAAGAGAAAACCAAAAGGCAAAAGTTTGCTCTGGATTGATCTTTAGCATGGCAGCTCTTTGTATTTCAAAAGTACTCAGCTACAGAATTGAAGAATTGCAGAAACCGAGACTGGAGGCTAGGATATACTCTATATATGATGATTTACTAATACTGGATAAAAGGGGATTGATATCAAAATGAGGTTGGGATTGCCTAGTAGGAGAGGAAACTTGGATGGTTTTCAGGTCTGGGCCCCAGGGAAAGTATAATAAAAAGGGAAGGAATCATAAGTGAGCAACATGGGAATATAAAGAAAACAGAATGGAATTCCTACAGCTCTCAGAAGAAAGCCAATTCAAGACAATGAACATAAGCAGATAAACTTACAGAGAAGATAGCCATAATAAAAGAGAATATAACCCTTAAATCACTTAAACACATCCAGATATCTATGAATAAATATAACATGACAATGGGAAATGCCTAAACCTGATGAGAGAGGAAACTTTGTATTCTCAAGAAAGCATAGTATCAGAAGGATATTCCTAAATCATTTTATTAAAAGGATGAATTGTAAAAGCAGTATTTGTAGACTGCAAGCTAATAATAATAATTTTTTTATTTCTTTAATTGTTATTTTTATTGTTATTGGGTGGTAAGGTGAAACAGTGTGAACCGAATGCCAGGCTTGGAGCCATGAATACTTCAGACACTAGCTGTATAACCTCAGGCAGGTCAGTTAACCTCTTTTGGCCTCTTTTTGTCCTTTTTTTGGATATAATAATAATACCTGCCTCCCCAGGTTGTTTTGAGGGTTACATGAGATAATATGTGTTAATTGCTTAGCACAGTGCTTGGCACTTAATAGGCTCTATATAAATGCTATTTTTAGCTATCATTAGTAGAATAGAAAAGACTATATTAGAATAGAATAGAGAGAAAAACTGGTTGAGAATGCAGATACCCAGAAGAGAAGATCTGTAAGAAGAGAAGCAAAGGCAGTAATGTTATAAGAAAATATGATCTCCATTCAGACGAAATGTATTGATCTCCCATATAGAATGTGTAGAGACAATTTAAGAATTATAAATCTTCCAGAAGAACAAAAGTACAAAAACTTGAATATCAAAATTCAAGAAATAATACAAAGTACCAGATCTTCTTAACACAGAAAAAAATGCCAATCAAAATATCTATAATCACCTCTCTGGAATAAAATAACCCTATGATGCATCTCCAGTAACAACAACAACAACAACAACAAAAATTTCTAAAGCAACCAGGAGAAAAATTTCAAATGGAAAGGAAAAGAAATTCAGATTATTCTAGGCTATTCTGTACCCACCAGAAACTGTATCAGAGAACTAAATAATGGAGATCTCCAAGGGTATCTTGCAACCCAAAGTGATATACCTGTTAAAACTTAGCCTAACTTTTAATAAAAAAAGATACATATTAAACAAAAAGAGGATTCAAAGCATTCCTACATTGAAAACCAAATCTGAACTATTTTCTATTCAGACACCCTAGATAGGAGAAATAAAAAGAACATCAGACACCCCATTAAGAGATTTCTTCCTTAAAGTACACAAAAAAAAGAAGTGGTGGAAAAGGGGCTGAAACATTATGACCATAACTCATAATACGTTATGTCTGGATGATTCATTTTTTGGGGGGGGAGGGGGAACTAAATGGCAGAATTATAGGCTGCTTAGATAGGCCATTAATTTAAGAGAACGGGAATCAGAGCACATGGGGAAACTGACACCCAGGAGAGTATGAAGTCATGTACCTAGAAAAGAGATTAATGGTTAATGGGAGAAAATATTCATGGGGAAACCAAAGGGTAGTAATGAACTGTGGGAGAGTAAAATTGCTGCCATAGAACAATATTTCTATCCTCTGTATCACCTACAGGATATTTCTAAGAGAGAAGCACAACAGAAAAATGGTGCGAATGGGTAATATCTACAAGATCTTATATGTAGAAATGGTTTAAAAGTGGGAACTGAAAATAGGTACCTTAAATGCTTGAATTTCATGAATAGTGCAGAGACTAAAGAAGGGATAATTAAATATTAAAGGATCATGAATCAAAGAATAAAAGTCTATAATAGAAAAAAACATAATGAAGAGAATGATGGGTAATCGTTATAGAAAAAGACATGGAAAATAAAGCTTAAAACTATCAAACAAGAGGAGGCTAGGGAAGATTATATTAAACTACTTAACTGAGAGGAAAAGGAGAATAATTAAAATAGATAAAATGAAGAAAGAAAATTAAAATAATCAGTTAAGCTAAACTTTAAATCTAGAAAAAGGCATAAAATTGGAAAAAGACTTGAAAGTTGTTTTTAAGTAGATTAAGCTAAAATAACCGTTGATACAAAATACTTTCATTGATAAACCTTTAAGCTAACCCAACTGAAAAATAAGAGGGCAAAAAATCAAATAAAAAATGAACAATAAATCACAAAACCAATAGAAAAAAAATTATAGGCATCCAATATGATCAGCTGCATGTTAACCAAGTTTGAAGATGCAAAGGAAATAGTAGAATAGCTTCAAATAAAGGAAATGCTAAAACGGACAGAAGACCAAATAGAGATCTTTTAATAAACTGCTCTCAGAAAAATGAGAACAAGCTGTAAAGGAAATACCCAAAACAAACAAACAAAAAACCCCCCAACCCCTCCTAATCCTGATGGATTTAAAACAGAATTCTTTAAACTCTAAAAGGTTTAGTACCCACATAACATAAATTCTTCTAAAAAATTGAGAAACGAAAGCATTCTTGCCACAGGGATGGGTAAATCAATGAAGGAGAACTATAGACTAATATTATTAATAAGTATTATAAAAATTTCAAATAAAATCATGCCAAATAGATAATACCAATCCATACAAGGATACATCAACAGTAGGTAAATGACAAAAAAAAATTAATTGGATTAAAACCAAAAACAACTGAAACCACACGATTTTTGCATTTCTTTAGATAAGGATGGAAAAAATCTGTCAAAGTTACACATTCTTTACTACAACTCCTACCAAATATAGGTACAGGGATCTTTTAAAAATATAATAGAAGTACCTAAAACAAAAGCAAGTATTTTATTTATACTGTGGATACATGGGATACTTTCCCAATAAATATGAGTCCTCTTTTCCCCAATATTATTTGATATAGGTCTAGAAATTCTAGCACAATCAATAAGAAAAGAGAAGGTGATTGAAGATGTTGAGATATATTAAGAGATTAAACTATTCTTATTTGCTGACAACATGATATTAACTTAGAAATATTAAAAATTAACAAATACAATAATTAAGGAAATCAATAGTTTTGGAATAGTTTTAGGCTACAAAATAAACTCTCAAAATCAATAGCAATTCTATTTTTAAATTTAAAAAATTATATTCATTTTTAACATTGTTTATTACTTTGAGTTCCAAATTCTTTCTCTCCCTTCAGCCTCTGTCTTAAACAGTGATAAGGAAAGCAATATGATACCCATTATACAATTTATCATCCAAAACACATTTCTGTATTAGTCATGTTGCAAAAAAGCAAGACAAAGAAAGGAAATGAAGTGAAAAAATGAAAATATATACACTTCAATCTGTACTGAGTTCAACAGTTCTCATTCTGGAGTTGGATAACCTTTTTGATCACGAGACCTTTGGGAAGTGGCTTGGATCATTGTTGATGAGAATAACTTAAGTTTTTCACAGTTGATCATCCTTATGATTTTTTTTGTACAATATTCTCCTGGTTCTGCTTACTTTATTTTTCATCATATCACATAAGTTTCCCATGTTTTTTTTTTTTCTGAAACCATCCCCTTTATCACTTCTTAAGGCAAAATTCCATCACAATCATATATCAAAACTTTTCCAGCTATTCCCCAATAGATGGGCATCTCCTCAGTTTACAACTTTTACCACCTCAAAAAGAGCCCCTATAAATATTTCTGTACATATAGATCCTTTTTCTTCTACTTTGATCTTTTTCAGACACAGACCTAATTGTGATATTGCTGGATCAGAAAATATGTATAGTTTTGTAGGTCTTTGGGTATATTTCCAAATTGTTTTCCAGAATGGTTAGGCACCAACAGTGAATTAATGTACTTGGTTTTTTTTTTCTTTCTTTTTTTAAAATCAGGCACAAGGCAAGTATTTATTTCCTCTGCTGTGAATTTCAAAACTACTCAACCCTGTTCAAACCATTCTTTAGAGGATGGGATTTGGCTATTTCCTGATCAATAACAATAGAGATATTTGGAATGACAGAATCAGGTCTTGGAAACTACAATCTCCACCCTACTCAGGGTAACAGGATTTAGGCTGCAGCAAAGCTCAAGATTTAATTATTTGAGAATATGGCCTTCAACAGACATGTGCAAAGGGGACAGCTCTCTGGGTGGTCCTGGGTGAAGCTAGAGCCACCATTGGCACAGGTGAGACACAGGAAGTGAGGTAGAGGACAGCTGAGGAGTTCTGGGGACTTCCTGTGTAAAGGAGAGGAGGTTGTTGGAGCCTAGTGCTTGGAGTGGAGGCCCTCAGACTGTTTCTCCATATCACGTGAGTGATAGGGACTGATCTCTTTTCTTTGCCTCAGCTATCCAGGGCCTTGGGCATTTGGCCCAGCCTAAGCAGAGTGGGTATTTAAGCCCTATTCCCTTCTCTCCCCTTTCCCCCTCTCTCTCTTTCCCTTTAATACTTTTCTTCCTCCTGTTTGTAATTAAAACTCCATAAAAGGTTGACTGCTGACTTGAGTTTTCATTTAGGAATTACATAGCTGAATTCCTTGGCGACCTTAAATTAATATATATCAGTCTTTTAAAGTGATTTCCATATCACACTGCACAAAAACAATGTTAAGTACAAAAGGCTTTCATGAGCACTCTTTGTCAGAAAAACCAAAAGTATAGAAGTGGCATTTTTTAAAGTGGCATTTAAAACTATCCAAATATAAGCATTTACTGAATAGGTATTTTACATCTCATCTGTATTTCACCTAGGATTTGCATGATTATGATTTCTTTCAAGAAAGATGTTTTCTGGCAAACCAAGCCAAAGGTCATCTTCATCCCCTGGCTGGTACACCATCTCTTAAAACAAAAATGTTTTAAGTTAGGAAAGTCAGCAAAACTAGTCAACACATCAGACATGTCTGAGAGTATATTCTCCATCATAGTCTCTCACCTCTTCAAAGAAGGGAGAAAGGTACATTTTCTCAACCCTTCTTCAGGTCTTAATTTGGCCATCCTGATATCAATGAAACAAAACTGGTGGACTCATAGAGAAATGGATACACATTCATTGCCGGTAGAATAGCAAATTTGTAAATTTGCTACAGTGATCTGGCAGGAAGCAGCAAAAAATTATTAAAATAATCATATCCTTTTATTATGTCTATTATTGTTGAATTTATCTTAACGTTGTTATTGAAAACAAAACAAAACAAGATATTCAAAGATGGCAGAACTATATATAGTTGTATTCTTTTAAAAATATTTATTTCATTCAGTTACATGTAGAAACATTTTTTTTCTTATTTACACCTGTTTTAGTCTCTGATTTAATTGGCTAACTTAATGCAGAGCCCAGGCAAACTTTACTCATACATAAATGAGGAAACTGAGTCCAGGAAAAAGAAAGCTTTCTTTTTTACTTCCAAAGGACACATAGTGGCACTCAAGCCTAGAGTTTAGGTCTTTTGGCTCTCATTCAGTACTTTGCATAGTATGATATTAGGTTAGGCCACCCAGCAAAAACCTTTCCTGGGCCAGGAAAAGATGGATAGTTAGATGTTGATGTTGATGTTGATGTTGATGATGATACTGATGTTGTTGTTGATGATGATGATGATGTTAATGATGCTGAAGATGATGATATTGATCATGTTGTTGATGACGATGATTTGGATGATGATGATGATGTTGATGTTGAGAATGAAGTTGATCTTGTTGTTGATTATGATGTGTAAAAAATGGAGACTTGAACCCATGACTCCAGCCCCCAGAAGTCCTTGCTCACTTCCCAGAATGCTTTGTAATTGCACTGAATTCTCACCTGGGTGAGATCACAAATTATTATTTAAAGGAGTTCTTCACCTACTGAAGGTCTTTCCTGTTTCCACTTGCAAGCAGAGGGCTCTTTTCATGATGTAGGTGAGGTTAAAATGGGCCTCTCGGCCCACCTAGCACATGCTTCTCTTACTTGTATTTTCTTATATTCCTTATCTTAAATAAAACTCTAAAATATAATACTCCTTGCAGAGAGAAACTAATTTCTACCTGCCTCAGTTTCCCCTAAATTTTAATTATAAAAGTTGAACTTTAACTGTTACAGATGATTGAATATGGAGTTGGAGGTTTTCCTTCTATTTGAACCTTGATTAAAATTTCCCTGTAGACTGTCTCCAACCTCTTTCACCCTTCCAATATATTGCACTTCTCCTTACTTACCCCCATGTACTTCTTTATGAAATATAAAATTACCCCCATTTTATTTCTTTTCCCATTTTTCTTAGTATTATTCTCTTTTTTTACCTTTAGTTTATATATTATATATACACACACACATTTCATCCTATTGAATTTGTTACTGTACCCTCTAAGTATACTTCTAGCTACCCTGATGATAATAATAATTTTTAAGAGTTACAAATATCATCTTTTCTTATAGGAATACAAATCATTTGAACGTATTGTGTCCCTTAAAAAAAAAGTTTTTTTTCCCCTCTTTCTTAATGACCTTTTGGTGATTCTCTTGAATTCTGTGTTTGGGTATCAGATTTTCTGTTTAAGTCAAGTCTTCTCTTTATGAATGCTTGGAAGTCTTCTATTTTATTAAATGATTATGCTTTCCACTGCAAGAATATAGTCAATTTGCGGGAAATTGATTCTTGGTTATAGATCCAGTTCCCTTGCTTTCTGTAATATCATATTTAATGCCTTCTGGGCCTTCAGTGTAGATGCAGCCATGTCCTGTGCTATCTTAACTGTGGTTCCATGATATCTGAATGGTTCCTTCTTAACAGTTTGTAGTATCTTTTCCGTGGTTTGGTAGTTCTTGAATTTGGCTATAGCATTCCTGGGTGTTGTCAATTGGGTATTAAATGCAGGAGGTGATCTGTGGATTCTTTCAATCTCCACTTTTCCCTCTTGTTCAAGAATGTTGAGGCAGTTTTCTTGGATAATTTCCTGTAGAATTATGTCAAGGCTTTTTCTTTTGTCATGATTTTCTGTTAGTCCAATAATTCTTAAATTGTCTCTTCTGGATCTATTTTCCATGTCTTTAATTTTATCAATGAGGTATTTCATATTTTCCTCAATTTCATTCTTTTGATTTTGTTTTATAGACTCTTTCTGCCTTGTGAAGTCATTTGCTTCTAGTTGCTGGATTATAATTTTTAAAGACTGAATTTCATCCCTGGCTTTTTGGTCATCCTTCTTCTGGTTTGTTTTTCTTTGTAGGTCATCTTTCACTTTCTTTGCCTCATTTTCAGCTGGTCAATTCTTGCTTTCAAAACACTATTTTCTTGTTTTAGTTCATGTGCCTGTTTCCAGATGACTCATTTTGCTTTTTAAGTTCTTTTCCCAATTGTCTTCAGCCTCTCCTAATTGTTTTTTTTGAATTGTGTTTTGAGTTCTTCCAAAGCCTGAGTCCAATTCACTGGAATTTCTGAATTTTGCTTAGTGTTCCTTGGTCCTCCTTTGTTCCATTTGCTCTTTGTTCATTACCTGGATAGATGCTGTCGATTGTAATTTCTTTTTTCTTTTTCTTTTGTTTACTCATATTTTTTCCTTCTTCCCCCTGTCACTAACTGTAATATTACTCCTCTGATTATTTGCTAGATCTGTGGGTTTGGGCTATTCTGTCTTGAAGGGGCTTCTTCTCTGCTCTGCTGATTGCCTAGCTTAGGCTGATGGAGTATTAATGATCCCTGAGGCCAGATCTTCTTCAGCTGGAGTGGAAGCTAAAGGTAGAGGTGAAGGTGTGGAGGCTGAAGGGAGCTGGGCTTTTCACTCTGTTATCAATAAGCTCCCTGGGCATGGTTGCAGCCTTTGCCCTGGGAGCTTATTCAGCAGGATTCTTAGAGTGGAATTCAGTGCAGTTGGTGGGGGAGGGTGTTGGAGATTGAGCTTCCCTGTCCTCTGAAGGTTTCTTATCTGTCCTATTGATAGACTAGGATTAAATCAGGGCAGAGTTGAACTGAAGAACTAGATGTGCCCTGAGGCCAAAATATTAAGAAACTGAGGCCCAAGATGGAGAATGGCTTCCCTCCCATTCACGCCTTTCCTTCAGCTGCTTCCTTGCCCAGCTATGGTTAGAGCCCTGAGCCTGGCATGAATATGGCAACAAGGTGCTCCCTCTGGGCTAGAGCCCTCACACTGAGATTCCAGTGACTGCTGGATACTTAGCACAGTAGGGGAAGGTGTCCTGGGACATTTCTTCTTCCTTTTCCTTAAACCTGAGAATTCAGCCTTCTCTGCGTACCTTTTAAGTTGAATCGAGCAGAAGGGTTCCCTGGCTCTGAGATTTGTTTTTTTTTCTCCCTTGAAGCACATTTTTTTTATTGGTGTGGAAGGGTTTTCAGAGAGATCTGAACTTTTGCTGCTTCTAAGAGGCCATCTTGACTCTGCCCTGTACTTGTTTTTTCTGCATCTTCTTTAGAATTTGTTATTTTCCTTTTCTGTCATGTTACCCAGTCCTATGGGTGGTACCTCATAGTTGTTTGAATTTTTGCTTCTCTAATTAATAGTGATTTGGAGCCTTTTTTTATATGAATAGAGAAAGCTTGATTTCCTCCCTTCTGTTCCTATCCTTTGAACATTTGTAAATTGGGAAATACTTCTTATCTTTATAAATTTGGTTCAGCTTCCTAGGTGCTTGGGAAATGAAATCTTTATCAGAGAAACTTGCTGTAAATTCCCCCACCCTATCCCGTTTATTGTTTGCCATCTAATTTTGGCTGCATTGGTTTTGTTTTGGTAAAAACTCTTAATTTTCAGGTGATCAAAATTATCCCTTTTATATCCCATGATTATTTCTGGAACTTATTTTTTTTTTAAATAAACTCTTCTTTTACCCATATCTGACAGGCATTTTTTCACTTCCCTAGTTTCCTCATGATATCATCCTTTATGTCTAAATCATGTACTTATTTTGACCTTATCTTAGTATATAGTGTGTGTGTGATATTAGTCCATACCTCATTTCTGCCAATACTGATTTCCAGTTTCCCCAGAAGTTTTTATCAAAGAGTAAGTTCTTACCTCAAGATGGATTGTTTTTGTTTTAGAATTATATTATGAAATTAATGTTTTGGGAAATTATTACTATAGTATAACTTGAGAAGATAATGAGGGAAATTATGGGAACATAAAAAAGCCAATAATACATATTTTCAAAAGGGGGGGAAAGAATATATGGCTTCTGTTAATGAAAAATCAGGTATTTATGGGAAATGAGGAAAATTACCCTAAGACAAATTGCTTTGTTTTGGAAGTGTATTATGAAATTAATGTTTCAGGAAATGATTACTACAGTCTAACCTGAGTCATCCTAGTTATACCTCTGGGAAGAATATTTCACAACTTGATTTTAAAAACTATTTTTAAAAGGAAAATGAACAATAACATGGTTGTTTAATCTATAGAATAAGAAAAAAATTAAGCTCTCTGTGTAATGCCTTTAACTTGTAAAAGATTTCCAAAAGGAATTTATTTATTCTAACTTGAAAAATATGTAACATAATTGAACTATTTTTTTACATAACCTAGGCAAGTCAGCTACAGTATACAAATAACTATCATATTTATTTTTCCCCTTTATGGCTGATGGATAATTGGTAGTAAACTTGGAAAACTTGCTTCAAAATGTCATAGACAGTTACAGAATTAAAGCTATTATTTTTAATATCTATTCTTTATTTATGTTTCTTTGGTTTATCTCCCATTTCCTAGGAATTATGTTTATTGTAGCTATAAGCAATGATCATCATTGAAAAAATAATTCATTTTTAATTAGGAAGACTATATAGAAGAGTCTACAACCATTTGGATACATTATAATCAATTCTCTACTAATATGATTAATCATCATTATTATTGTTATTGCTAATAACTATATTTTATGATTAAATATTATATTACATGATGTTTTCCCTTCCCTTCCCTGAGTTCTCAAAGGCTATGCCAGGGATCAAAAGCTTTGACAGATTAAACCAAATTGGAATGACTTTGAATATTTGTTTGATGGTAACTCATATGACTGTTGTCCAAGAACTAGCAATACTAAATTTGGAGAGTCTCTGCCCAGCCAAGTTTGTCACAGGATGATTTTTTTTTTTAGTCATAGCAATTCTTGAAGATATGGGTTCAGCCTAAACTCTCCCACCTCAGTTAAATAGCAGATTCTTGGGTAGGAAATCACTGGTTTGCCAATAGGAATCAGAAATTTACTCTTTTTTATTAATTTTCCATCAAATCTTTTTTATTTTCCACTGGATTGTGTTAAGACTAAAGAAGCATGATATTTTATAAAGCACTTATTTTAGCTTGGTACTCCCAAGAGCTCTGAGAAATAGACATTAAACATGGTATTAGTATACATGATTATGAAAAATAGATGCACTCAGATTACTTTATGAACATTTTTCATATTTTGGGAAGGTGCATTGTATTTCCATATTCAGTGTTGTATGAACGATTAGGGACAACATTATAGTTGTTTAGCATCAATTATCAGTCTAATAGATGCCATATAAAATTTCATGGTTTTCTTTCAGAAAAAAGCAGCAGATCATCCCAAAAAAACTCCTTCCATATGGTTAGCCATGTACAAGGCTTTTGGGCGACCAATTCTGCTGAGCAGCACATTCCGCTATCTGGCTGACCTATTAGGTTTTGCTGGACCTCTCTGTATTTCTGGAATAGTTCAGCGTGTAAATGACACTATGGAAGTGGCAAATACAACAAACCGAGTAAGTTCATGGCACTAATCAAAGAAACTCATTATTATCACGTTTTTATTTGTTATTTTTTCTTTGTCAATTTTTAAATAGTTGTTTTCAGAGAATTTAATGCAGTTGATGGGTTGGATTAACCTTTGTAAGAAAGAAATATTTTTTAGGTACCTATGAGTCAGGTACTGTAATATTTCTTGATTTCTATAGAAGTGAATGATCAGGGGTAAAATATTGCTTATGCATGAATTCTTAGGTTGCTTTTAAAAGCTGCCAAGTCTGTGAAAATCTTGTTCTCAGTGTTATCTTTCTTTTCTGACTCTTACTGAATTTATTAATCTACTTTGCTCAAACATAAGTAAAATAGCCTTCATCTGATTATCTTGGAATTCATAAATATTAGCTTCCTACTTTCTTTTGGATATAGGTAAATAGTAAGAAACAAGATTTCCTAGTTCTACAATTTCAATATAGAAAGTCAAATTTATTTGTTAATATTCATGACTATGCTTGGTTCTAGGAATATAAAAATGGAAGAAAACAAAGTGTCTTCACGGGGCTTATAATATAGTGGTAGAGATAAGACGTGTACAAATGACTTTAATACAAATAGACAATAAGTACAAAGGAAAAATTTCTCATAAAGAAGTATGAGAAAATTTAGGGATAAATTGTGTGTGCATGCATGCATGCGTGTGTGTGTGTGTGTGTGTGTGTGTGTGTGTGTGTGTGTGTTCAAGGAAAACTTCAGGCATGAGTTAGGACCTGGGTTGGACTTTGAAATAAGGAAAAGATTTCAATAGATGAAGATGTTGTAGATAATGAAAATGAGAAAGGAGAATGAGAAAGGGAAAGGGTCATTCCATATTAGAATCTGTGATAAAGAATCAGAGGAAAAGCCAAGCATGCCTTTAGGTGTACCCTTGATTTTTGCTTTAAAATTTTGGATTGGTAAGGATTGATTAAAATAAAGATGAGTAAAATATTTAAGCTTCTATAGGAGGTACTTCTGGTCCAGCCATAAAGAATATCATCTATGAATTAAACTGCAGGAAGAACAGATTGATGAAGAAAGATAAGAAAAACAAAAAAGAGAATTTTTAAATTCTATCAAAAAAAAGGAGGAAGATAGATGGTCAGCATAGTGGGAGGTGATGATAATAGCTTATGGAGAGAATTAAAACTGTTCATCTCTTATTTTATTTTTGTTCTCTCTGACAAAGGTAAAGACCTATCCACCTCTAGAGAAAGGACTATAGGAGTATAAATGCAGATGGAAAGATATGATCTATCACTTGTTTATTTGGGCATATGATTGGGGGTTTTGGTTTTATAATATTATTCACTTACAAAAAAAGAATAATGAGGAAATTTTTTTGAGTGATAATGTATGTGTATAACCCAGATTGAATTGCTCATGAATTCCTGGATGGGGGAGGAAAGAAAAGAGGGAGACAATATAGATTATATAACTATGGAAAACTTATGTGGACATTTGTTATTAAAATAAAATAAATATAAAATATTAAAAAATAAAATAAATACTACTATCAATCACTATTTTTTTTGTATCAAAGTAATAAAAAAGGCAAAGACCTTTGGCTTGGAAAGGACAAATTACAAATAGCTAATGGAGAACCATGGCACAGAAGGAGATAGTAAAACAGCATCTAGCTACTTTTGATGAATTCCTATTAATTGTCCCAGATATACTATGTCCAGGAGAACTAACAAAACTAATAAATGTTATAAATGAGTCTGTCAGTTATCTTCAGAATATCATGAGATATTAGGGCAATTTCACCAGGATGGGAACTCAAATGTTTCTCTAATTGTTCTTTTTTTTAAAAGAAGAGAATGGAATCTACAAATTTATAGGCCAGTTAGTTTTATTTCAATTCCTGGCATAATTATTAAATCACTGACAACAGAGTCAGGGGTCATGAAAATCTTGCATTTCTTTGTCAAGAATTTGCCATTCCAGATAATACCTTGTTTCATTTTATGAGATAGTTACTAAACTTCTATAGAAATAGTTTACTTAGATTTTAGCAAACTATTTGACAAGTGTTTCTCATGCTACTCTGATGGAAAAGATGGTGAGATCTGAGTTAAAAAATGATACGTTTTAGGACTAGGACTTGGTTGAATGGCTAACCTCAAAGAGTAGTAACTTTGGGAGGAGGACTCTAGTCGACTGTGTTAGAGATTTGGCCTTGATCCTATGTTTAACATTTTTAAGGATCTGGGATGCAGGCATAGACAGCATTATTATCAAATTTGTGAATAACATAAAATGAGGAGGGATAGCCAAAGCATTAAATGAGAATAAGGCTCCAAAGAAGATCTTAGTAGAACATGAATTCATTGGGAGGTAAAGGGCTTTATCTCTCTATTCCAATCCCATGTAAATTTTGGATATGGATAGGATATCTGTTGGACCATATGACGTTTGAGGTCCTTTTGAAATCCAAGATTACATGATTCTCTCAATCAAAAGGACTGTAGGCTTGCAAATTTTGGTGGTTGGGGTTGTGGTGGCTCCTTCCATAGAAACAGAACATCATGTTGTATTTCAAAACTAGAAAATTTTTTTTATACTGAAGTGATTTGATTACACCAATGTTAATTATGATTATCAGTCTAAATTAGGCTTATAAAGTTGGTTTTTCTGTATTAGCTTTTTAAAAAATTTCCCCTGGCCTTGAGCACATTTTATTTGATATCTGCAATAGGTTTGGTATCATTATGGTGAACCTTTTGGGAGGGGGAGCTACCATGTTACTTACAAGGGGCAAATTAGAAATGGATCAGCTCTTTGAGCCTGGGCAAGATGGAAAGTGCCAGTCTTTAAATACACAAACACACACACACACACACACACACACACACACACACACACACTCCACCACCACCACCATGCTCTGCTGAAATCGCTTATTAAGGAGCTCTCTAAGTAAGTGATGGAAGGTAAGGGTTGTTGTTTTAAAAAAAAAAAAACCCTTACCTTCTGTCCTGGAGTCAATACTGTGTATTGGTTCCACAACTGAAGAACAGTAAGGGCTAGGTAATGGGGGTTAAGTGACTTATCCAGGGTCACACAGCTGGTAAGTGTCTGAGGCCAGATTTGAACCTAGGACCTCCCATTTCTAGGCCTGGCTTTCAACCCACTGAGCTACTCAGCTGCCCCCAAACATGTAATTTAAAGATATAATTTGATGAAAGAGAACACCACAAGTAGGAAGGTCAGGGAAGGCTTCCTGTGGCTTTTGAGGTAGGTCTTGAAGCCAAGAAGAGTCTAAAAAGCACAGGTGATAAGGGATCACATTCTGGATATGTGTAAAGGCAAAGAGGCAAGAGACAATGCCAAACCTGGAATTATGCCCAAAGAGTCATAAAACTGTGTAAACCTTTTGACCCAGCAATACCACTATTAAGTTTATTTCTTAAGGAAGTCAGGATATTAGAAAAAGAAACTATATGTCTTAAAATATTTATAATAGCTCTCTTTATGATGGCAAAGAACTGGAAATTGATGGGATGCCCATCAATTGAGGAATGACTAAACAAATTGTAGCCTATGATTGTGATAGGATACTTAAGAAATGTGCCTTAAGAAATGATGAGTAGGTTAATTAAAATAAAGATGGAAAGGCTTACATGAAATTGTGAAGAATAAAATGAGCAGAACTTGGAGAACATTATATAAAGCAACAGAAATATTATTTGAAGAATGATTTGTGTATGTCCACCTCCAGATAAAGAATGGTAAATATACACATATCTTTTTGTCAAATGATGCCTTCTCTAATGGGAGGAGAAGGAAGGAGGGAGATATCTAAGAATATTGATGTAACAAACAAATTAAAAGAGAGACAATGTGAAGCACAGGGAAGAGCAAGAAAAGCACTTTAGTTGAATTGTAGGGTGTGTGAAGTGGAAGATTTTGAAATAAGTCTGAAAAGGTAAACTGGATTCACATTATGAGGGGTTTTAAGGGAGTTTGCCATGTGGAGGAGTTTTAATTTCTTTCCTTATAGGTAATGAGTCTGGGAAGATTCTTGAGTTAGAGGAGTGTCATAGGCAGATCTGTTATACTTATGAAATCATTGTACAATTAAAAAAAGAAGTAGTTGAAATAAACTCATAGCTGGAATGTACCTCAGTGGCCTTTGGAAGTGAGGCATAATTTATGTTTACTTTTTTGAGGACACATCTTGCATTTTATTTTTACATTTAAGGTAGTTCATCCTTTAAATAATTTTATAATTGTGATATACCCGGCATGTTGGTTTTCCTAATCTTTTTTTCCTTTTTTTTGTGGCAAGGTTTCAAGTTCACTTACCTCAAAGGAATTCCTTGAAAATGCTTATGTTTTAGCTGTTCTTCTCTTCCTGGCCCTGATTCTACAAAGAACATTTCTACAGGCTTCCTACTATGTAACCATAGAAACTGGCATTAATCTTCGTGGAGCTTTGCTGGTAAATATATTCTTCAACATATTAATGTCTTCAAAAACATATCTAATTATAACAATTTTATATGGTCTTTTTTCTTGAAAATAACTAGATATTTCCAGGGAAGTGTAATGAAGATAAATAATAGAAAAATATTTTGTTGTTCTCTTTGGGATAATTCATTTTATACTGAGATTATGACTCTAGGTATTTGTGGACATAATTCATATTTCATCTCATAATACATATTAAGGTCATAATTATGTGAATAATATTTAATAGAAAGAATATATGAAAAGAAAAAAACATGGATTTTTAGTTCATCTAACTAGTTTAAAAATAGATTTTTGAATTCTGTACATTTCTTGATCTTAATATCTCCATTTAGTAATGAACTAATCTTTAGTAAAATTATAATTTTATTTATTTCATTTTTTTTCTTATAGGCTATGATATACAATAAAATCCTGAGGCTTTCTACATCTAATTTGTCCATGGGTGAGATGACTCTGGGACAAATCAATAACTTGGTTGCCATAGAAACTAATCAACTCATGTGGTTCTTGTTCCTGTGTCCTAATTTATGGGCCATGCCTGTTCAGGTAGAGCATCAAAGTAAGGTTTTAATTTATTAAAAAAAGAAGTGGAAAGTCAGTTAACTTGATAAAACTGTTCGAGAAACAGTCAAAAGAAACCTTTGGCTTTAGTATTAGTATTCTGCACAGAAAAGAGAAACATAACTATAATCTTAAGAATGTAAGTCTTCACTTGTCAATCTGATGCTTCATTTTGAGTATTGAATACTGTGACAATGGAGAAAAATTTTGATAAATCTTATTTACAAGTAATGCTTAAAGTATAATACTAGTGACTATATAACTATCTTCTGAAGAACTGCCCAGCTAAGTTTGAAAAGAACTCTCCCTAGGTTGTCTATAGAGTAATGGATTTTTGGCCAAATCAATTCTCAAAGACTAACTATTAAATCTTAGAGGAATTTCAAACTGTGTCAGTGTCTACAATGAAATCATGTATCCTTGAAATATTAAAGCACCAAGCATTTAAGAAAACCTAAATTGTTTAAAACCGTTTGATCTAGAAATTTGGAGTTGTAGAAAAAACATTGAGTTGAGAATACCATGATTTTTGTCTTGCCTCTGTCAACTAGGTAAATTTGGGTAAATCATTTATTTTGTTTGGATTTCATTTTTCTCATCTATAAAGAATTGTGGAATAGTTGATCCCTAAGGATTCTTTCAGTTCTGCTTGTGGGTTTCCCAAGCCTCGTTAACCTGATATCTGAGTGTAATATTTATATATTAAAAGGATTCTGTACATCAAAAAATATTCACCACTAGCTTATATTATTATTTTTAATGTACAAAGGATTTACAATTTCATGAGTATGGGTATTCCCTTTGCTAATACAGATTAAAATTCTTTTACATTTTTATAAGTGATCTTTGAGAATTCCATTTCTCCCCCAATTTTTATCACTCAGAAGCCATCTGTTGAAAAGACTCTCCAAACCTAACTTGGTTGGTCCTAGGTATGTACTGTAACAATTTAATTTCGTTTCTAGTAATAAACAGTATTATATTTTGTGAGGTTTATTAAAGATTATTAGAAATCAAGGATAGAAATTAATAAATCATGTTAGTGCCCGTGGCTGATTAGCCAATTCAGAACCCCTGTGTTTAGGTTACTTACTACATCATTGCAAAATGGAAGAGGCTGAAGTAGGCCTTACAGCCAGTTTAAATGCTAATTGTAATCTCGCTCAGGTGGGGACTCAGGTGAGATTATAGGGAATTCTGGGAAGTACCAAGGACTTCTGGGGATTGAAGTCTGGAGTTCAGATCTCCATTTTTACAGTATGTACGTATGTATGCATGCATGTATGTATATATGTATGTATGTGTGTGTATGCACACACCAGAAGAATCTGTTACATATAGCATAAGTGATAAATGTATATAACATATATGGCAAATAAATTTCATATGATAAATATATAACATATGTGATAAATGTATTCTACAAAATATATAGAATATATGCTTATGCCTGTTATAATACATCACAACATGCATCCATTATAGTATATATCACATATGTGTATTACTATATATAACCTACACAGTTGTATATTATATATGACAACACTAGGACATATAGTATATTACATATATCATATATTAGGACATACAATATAGGTATTAACTGACATTAAATACATAATGCATATATGTTATACATATATTACACATATGTGAAACTTTGTTTTTACATCCATTTATAATCCATTCCTCCCACTGAACAAACCAAAAAGAAAAAAAGAAAAAGAAAACCTTATCTAGACACATGCATAATTTGTTTTAGAATTTGAATCATCATTATATTATAATAATTATTATATGCTATATGTACATTATTATGTACCTTGGATATGAAATATTTTTCAAAGACATTTGCAACACATTTTTATTTACCTATTTTCTTCTTGATTTTTAAAAACTTAAATGTTTGTACAAACACTTTTAAAGTTTTTATAATCAGAATTGTACATTTTATCACGTGTGATCCACTCACTTGTTTAGATGAGGGTTTTTTTCTTATTTGGATATCTTATGAGTAATTTTTTCATAGCACCTCTAATTTTTTTTTCTGTGATCTTCGACTGTAAACCATGTGTCCATGTAGAGCTTATCTTGATGGATGGTGTGAGATATAGGTCTAAATTTTATTTCTGTCAGAGAGTATTTAAGTCTTTTCCCCCCAGTAACAGGTGTCTTTAGATTTGTTGAACACTGGGCAATTGTACTTGTTTGCTTCTCAATGTTTTACACACAAACACTTCCACTGATTGACTTTTCTCTTTTAACCTGTACCAATTAATTTTTAATATTTCTTACTTAGGAGTATAGTTTCAGATTTGTTAAGTTACACTACCTACTTTCCTCTTTTTTCATTGTTACCCTGATTCTTGATCTTTTATTCATCTACATTTGAATTTATTATTTTTCAACCCTATAAAATAATCTTTTGGTAGTTGGATTGGTACAACGCTGACTAAGTAAATTGATGTATTTAACATTATTTTTTATTATATCAGCTTGACCAACCCATGAGCAATTAATGTCTTTCTAATTATATTGGTCTCTCATTATTTCTGCAAAGAGTTTTTGGGATTCATGTAGTTTTTAAGTATCTTGGTAGGCACATTCCCAAATATTTTATAACTTCTGTAATTATTTTGAAAGGGATTTCTCTTTCTTTCTCTTTTGGGGATTTATTGGTAAGAGATAGGAATATTAATGTTATGTGTGGATTTATTTATATTTTGGAACTTTGTAGGATTTAGTGGTTATTAATTTTTGATGATCTCTTTGGGGTTTCCTAAATAAATCATATTGTAAGTCCCAAAAGCAGCAATATTGTTTCCTCTTCATCTATGCATATTTTTAAATTTCTCTTTCTTATTGCTACAACTAGCATTTCGAACACTTTGTTAAACAGTGTTACTGATAAGAGGCATCCTTGTTTCACTCTTGATCTAATTGAAAAGTCTAAGTTTTCTCTGAGGAGATTTAGACAAATACTATTTGTGATGTTTACAAAAAGTTCTAAAAAATAGAAACAAATGCTGAATTTCATTGAAAGCCTTTCAGCAACTATTGACATAATATTCTTTTGTTATTATGTTCTTAACATCTAAAAAGTGGAGATAAGGAGTTCTTTGTGAAATTAGGGAACTCATTTCATCTCTCTGTCCCTTACTTTCCTTACATGTAAAATGAGGAGTTTGACTATATGCCTCCTATTCTTTCCAAACTTAAACCTTTGATTTGATCATTAGTTCTTAATGTTGGATAAGCTTTTGCAAAAAGTGCTGATAATTAGGTCAACATCTATATTTTTCCATATCTTATTTATAATAGATGAGTTTGTAACTTTCAAAATGAAGACTTTTCTTATTTTTAGCTATTATTTAATTTCTTGCTAATTTTAAACTTTGCTCAATATCATATAAGGGCAACATCAAATGTGCACAATATGGAGTCAGGTTTCTCCAGGTTGTCATCCCTCTCTCTGCTTGAAAAGATCAAAAGTTTAGTTGCTATAAGAGATTTACAAGTCTTTTGAGTTCTTCATTGTGTTTACTATTTGACATTGGCTAAGCTTCTGAAGAAAGCAGTGATAATCAAGGTTATGTGTATTTCTTTTTCTATTTCTATATCCTATGTTAATAGGTTAGATTGAAGCTATGACAATTGTTTGTAGTGTTTTCTTTAAAAATTTGTTGCAATTTGCTGTTGATTTCAATTTTCTCTTGCTGGTTGATGATCTTCATTCAGAAAGCTAGTACTTTTTTTTTTTTAAACCCTTACCTTCCTTCTTGGAATCAATACTGTGTATTGGTTCCAAGGCAGAAGAGTGGTAAGGGCTAGACAATGGGAGTCAAGTGAATTGCCCAGGGTCACAGGAAGTGGCTAAGGCCAGATTTGAACCTAGGACCTCCCATCTCTAGGCCTGGCTCTCAATCCACTTAGCCACCCAGCTACCTCCTTTTTTTCTTTTCTTTTCTTTCTTTCTTTTTTTTAAGAAAGCTGGTTCTTAAACATTCACCAGAATTCATTCATCAGTAACCATTTACATCTAAAACTATTTATTTTCAAAATAAAATAAGTTAGAGTAATGTTGGGTATTTTCTATATCTAGAGCCTTCAGATTGTCCTCTGAAAGAAAGTATTCATTTGGGGAAGAAGACTTCTAAGTTTTCTTACAAATGTGACTACTTTTTGTTCATTAAATCTGAACAATATATTCCAAAATACTTTCCTCAATATTCCTTGGGTCCACTTTTGCATTGAAGTCACTGAATCTCAAAATGTTGTTTGACAGGGTTTGGAAGACATTGTTAAATTCTTCACACAAATTCCTTACCTCTATTTTTTTCCCCTGCAAAGAGTGGTTTTTGGATTCATATAATTTCTGGGTTAGCTTAGTAGATACATCCCAAAATATTTTATAACTATTACAGTTATTTTAAATGGGATTTCTCTTTCTAGCTCCTCTTTTGGGGTTTTGTTGGTAATATTAAGGAATGTTAATGATATATGAGCACTTTAAGAATTTTTACATGACCAGTTGTCACATGAGAGTAAGTTCCTTGTTACTTTTGGGTGCCTGAAGAAAACCACTTTACTATCCTCTTTGTTTTTCTTTCCAAGGAAAACCAGTAGCCATCAGGACATTTTACCATAACTCCCTTTTTTTCTTTTGGTTGCATTTATCCTGGCAATATCCGTATTGATGTGGGTCAGTTCCTCTAATAGTATATCAATTTGTTGGATTTTGGACAAAGATTTTTCTACATTTAATGTCTTAGATTAGTATTTATTAAACTAATTCATAGAACCTTCTTATCTCTTTCTCATTATTATTATTATCATGATCACTGAAGAAGTATAAAGGGACCACATAAAACTCAAGCCCATTCTGTATTTTCCTTTGTTTCATCTATTGTCATAACCAAATAATTTAATTTTTAGTGGTCTACCTTCTGACAATGAGCCTCTCTTGGCTGATTTTGTCTTTAGACAGTAGACTAATTCTAACATTAATATGTGAAGCCCATTTAATATGTTATTTATATGCCAGCATTTGTTCTTAATTAGAATAACCTTCAATAACCCAGAGCCACCCTATTGAGGCACTGTAGTAAGCCCTTCTGGAGGCATCCTTATCCCTACTGTTAACCATATATATGTATGTATAATACTAATAATATGTAATAATACATTCATATGTATCAATTTATGAAATTAATTAGTTGATAAAAATTTAGGAATTGGGATAGAGAATTGAATTTTAGTGATAGTGGGGTTTGAAGGAGGGATGTCAGGCATGGGATGATTAGTTGAGTGCCTAAAATATTTTTAATAAGTCTAAGATAAAAAACATTTCAGGGGAGGACCAAAGACTAACATCTCCTACTGTAAATCTTGAAATTTCTCAGACTTGTGAATGTTAAAAATTTCCACATTGAGGAATCCTCCATTGGAACAAATTCCCTACTGGGAAACATTCCCCATTTTGATGTGAGAACTTGCCAGGATCAGAAATGGGAGGACCTCTACTCCACCCATACTTAAGACTGCTTTAGGGGAGAAAACTCCTTGCTAAACAATGAAAGTACTTGGACCCATGCTTATAATAAGGCAAGGAGTTCGTTGAGCCATGCCTGTTTTTTAGAATTGATACAATGAGATGCTAGGTACCTAAAAGGGTCGGGCAAGTTTTCTCTTAATGAGATTAGTTGACTCAGCTGTGTTTTCACTGGTTCAGACTTACTGAGGAGATTAGTCGACTTAGCAGGAATTCAGATGGGCAGTCCTTTGGAAAACGTCTACAGTGATTGGTAGATGTAAGGACTTAGGGGAGGTGACATAGGAGAAAAACCCCTATATAAGAAAAAGCAGAATCTCTTGAGAGAAAAAATCCTTTTGGAGGATCTCTGATGAGTATCCCTTGGGAAGAATCTCTTGAGAGAGGCTCTGGAGAAGGGAAGCTCTTGGAGGACAATCTCTAAGGAGGTCTTGCTGGAGCTTCTCTGAGGGGACTCTGTCCCTCTGGAGAGAGGCCCTTTGGAACAGTCTCTGGCTGGAAGGCTCTTTAAGGAGGACTCTGGCTGGAACTCTCTCTGGTGAAGTCAGCTGAGATGGAGCTGGCCTGGTGTTACTAGAATCCTTGCTTAGACAGACCTTGTGGTGAGTGTTAAAAGACTGACTGACTGATCTCTCTCTCTTAAGACTCGGGTCTAGGCCATGTTGGCTTAAGGCCCATCATACTTATTTCCTTTTTCTCTCTTTCCCTCTTTTCTTTAATTCCACATTTGTATTAATTAAAATCTCTATAAAACCCAGTTGACTTGGGTATTTGAATAATTGGGAATATTTCCCTGGCGACCACCTTATATTTGATTTAAAAACCTAGACACTGTAGTGAAACATATTTTCTGTGGTCAAATTTACTCACCCTCTCTTATATCTATCACAATTTATATCTTCCACCATTTTAACTCACTACAGTTTACAACATCACTCTTTTAACTGTTACAGTTTTTAAGGCCTTCAACCATTTTAAATCTAATACTACTTTACAATTTTATTTGGGGATTGTACTGGTTGTTAATGAAAAACAAACTTTCTCAAACTATAGATTGTGTTTCCCAGGGAAATAAATGTTAATAGTTATTGAGACCATTAATTGAGAACCCCAAGCAAGTTGATAATGATAGATACTGCCAAACAATGGCTGAACTGGCTTCTTCCCTTTTTGTTACATACTGGCTTATCACCTATGTTTTGGTCCTACTAGTTTTTTTTTTTAAATATTTATCTTCCGTCTATTGGTTCCAAGACAGAAGAGTACTAAGGGCTAGGCAATGGGTGTTAAGTGACTTTCCCAGGGTCACATAGTTAAGAAGTGTCTGAGGCCAGATTTGAACCCAGGACCTCCCATCCTTGGGCCTGGCTCTCAATCCACTGAGCCACCTAGATGCCCCCCTCTACTAGCTTTTAATATTGACTGTGATTTGAAGAGAGAGAATATTGGTGAGGATCTTGAGTTCTTCAGTGGGTGACAGCACCTTCAAGAAAATAAATGCTATTTTAATATTATTTCCTCTTTAGAAATTGATGTAGTGCAGGCCAGGAAATTGGGTACCCTCACTGTCTTCATGAAATAAAATGGTATGGAATAGCAGAATCGTAGATAGTTAAACTAAGAATGAATTCTTTGGAGCACATCTTTCCAGATAAATCATAATAAATTCAACAGTTGAAAAGCAAGTTGATTTCTTCATAGACAGTGGTCTACCTGGTTATTTTTCTTTATTTACCATATTTCAAGAGTATTAAGAGTATTAAGTTTTCCACTCAAAATAATTCTCTTGTGGATTTTCTCTTTGTTTCTTCCCTGTTATATGTGTTTTTCTCCTTAGATCATAATGGGAGTGATTCTTCTCTATAACTTACTTGGATTAAGTGCACTGGTCGGTGCAGCTGTCATAGTTTTGCTCGCGCCAATTCAGTACTTCATAGCTACAAAGTTGGCAGAAGCTCAGAAGAGCACTCTGGTACGTTCCATCATTTGGCTCCTCTCTTAGGAAAATCTCATGCTGGTATTTATTTTCAAATATAGAAAATTGATACATATTACTTGAGATAACTTGAAAGGATATTGCTCATGTATTTAATCTTAATTCTTCAATTTTTATGTTATCATAGGTAGTAAACATGAATTTTTAATATTCCCAACATAGTTTAAAAAAGAATTATAAGTCCAAGACTTGAAACTCTTGGGTTTCCAAACCCCACATGGATATATTTTGATATTATGAATTACCCTTAAGTTATAAGACTATGAAGCCAATTCTAAAATATTTGCCCAAGGAATGAAAATTATATTTAGAGCCCTTTGGGCTCTAATGGGTTGCAAAAAAATAAGATCAAGGAACAAGAAAAGGGTCAGTTTTGGTGCTTGTGAAAACTAAATTTCCCTAAAATAGAATTACAGTATCTGATGAGGTATGGAATTTAAATAAAAATATTTCAGTGTCAGCCTTTTTAGTTAAGTATGCTCCTGGTTAGCTTAGTAAGGAAAGAAAAAAAAATCCTTGACCTTCTTTGGTTCTGCTATGCCCTGGAAACATTTCTTATTTGAGTAGGAATTGGCCCATTTTGAAGAAATATTTGAGAATCATGAAATTGTTGACAGTACACTTAGAAAGAAAGTTTGATGAAATATGAGTGAGCTCTTGGTAAATCATTTTATATTTAGCAAGGCTTTTGCTGCTGAAAATGTCTCTCATAATCAATTTTCCAACTAGTCTGTGGCATATATATCTTATACTTTTTGCACTCTAACCTTGCATCTTTGTGACTACTAATGGAAATGTCACATGGACAAATTATGCCCTTAACACACATATACACAACATCTTACATGGATGGGGGTAACTTGAAGCATATTCAAGAAACTCCCTGAAGGCAAATGCACCCCAAACATAGATCACATGCCCCTTCTACTAGGTTTACTTTTACTAATCATCCAGGAGGCAGAATTATTTCAATGCAAAGGTATTTTGCAATTTACTTTAGTAATAAAAATAGCAATACTATATAGCTCTCACAAACCTAAGACATTTTTTAGCCATACATGTGGTTAGTGAGAGATGTGGACACACAGAGAGATCACATAGGGAAGCACGTGTCTAAGGAATATGTGTGACTGCTGTTAGTGTGGAGAAGGAACTCTCCTTTGATGGTTCAGGACCATTAATGTCTATATCTGATATCATCAGGCTGCTTTCTGTGAACCTATTATAGCCTCTGGGCTATATGTCTGCTTAAACAGTTTCCTGAGGTCTCCCTCTAACCATCTCACCTCCTTCCCTACATGTCATGGTGTTGTCTCAGAGTTTTCCAATCCTCTCCATATCCCCATGGGATATGTTATAAAGTTGATTTGAGAGCATTTTTCTCATTTTTTGTCCATGTTACAGTTTCTATGATTTGCCCTTATTCAAAATTTTACTAGTTATGGCTTTGAAAAATACAAGTCATGTGCCTCAACAAGAGAGAACAGACAGCCTTTCTCTTTGTGATTCTGTTATTTTCTAGTAGACTTCTTAAATTAGTGTCACTGTTTATCAAAGAATCAGAAGACACAAACTTTTTTGATCTATAGGGTTTTTAGAAACCATGTCATTCAACACTTGGTTTTACAGATGAACAAACAAGTCTAGAAAAGAGAAGTGGCTGTCTCCATGCCACATAGTGGAATAGTGGTCAGGATCAGAATCAAACTTAAGTCTTTTATTTTTCAGTTTAGAGATCTCTCTCTCACAAATCACTTCATTGTTCTTTCATTTAAGCAATTCTCACATTATCTTACTTCATTATTTTACAGGATTATTCTACTGAAAGATTGAAGAAAACAAATGAGATACTGAAAGGCATCAAGCTTTTAAAACTGTATGCTTGGGAGCACATATTTTGCAAAAGTGTAGAGGAAACAAGAATGAAGGAACTCACTAGTCTCAAAACTTTTGCACTTTACACATCACTTTCCAGTAAGTTCATAAGATTAAGAATTGAACAAGATATTAAAGATGATTATCTTGATCTCCCTCATTTTATAATTGAAGAAATTGAGTACCATGGTGGTAAAATGACTATTTAAAGTTACATAGATATTAAGGAACAAAATCTGAAATTGAACTTGGGTCCATCTGACTGAATCCTCTATCCACTATCCCTCTGCCTCCTATTGCCAGGATAGTATTAGAGGCAACTAAAAATTGTTTGTGATCTCCTTGGTTTACATTTGTGGTTCTGAAATTCATGAGATTCATGTAAAAGAATTGTTTTTTGCCATAACATTCAATGAGACATTCAAGACACTACAGAAAGGCAATTTTTAGTAAATATGTTCTAATTAATTATGTATTTCAGATGTTATAACTTTTTACTTGGGAGAATTCCTATTAGTATCCAATACAAGGACAATTTAAAATATTTCATCATTGTACTGATTCCAAATAAAGTTTCAATTGCCCCCATATCTATTCTTTTACTTTTTGGATTTTGGAAAGAAATTTCAAATGCTAAATCTTTTTATTTTCCCCCCTCCCTCATACTGTCTTTTTGGAGGTTTTAATTTCAAAATAGGTGAAACTTGTCTCAAGCATTTTTCAGCCACATTCTCTGTAGCATAGAATGCTATGTGAGCTTGGAAAATACCAACTAATTTATATTAATATAAAACTTCATTTAAGCCAAGCAAATCTGCACCAAAATATAGAGAAGCCTGGACCAATATAATTTAATTCTGGTGCTCTTGTCATTGTAGTCAAGTACCACTGAAAGTCAAGAATAACCTATATTTCAAAGAATATTTCAGATCAGCCTGGTTGCTGCCTGGTGGGGTTTTGTTGTGGTTGTTCTCTTATCAGGTTGTTAAATATCACATAGACATACCATTTAGAGCAGGAAGAGATGTTAGAAATTTCATTAATATTTTAAAAACCAGTTCAGTGATGAATGGGTGGATGAGTTGGATATCTTTATTAGTAATAGCCACATTAATAACAAAGGGGCATCAAGTTAGTGATTTCATTTGACTGCTTCTGGAATATTAATGAAAAGATTCAATCTTATGACTGAACTGATATCTTGAGGATCATTTAAAAAAATTCTGTTTGGCTTTTCACAATCTGTCCCCTCTCAATGTTTCTGGATTTCTTATGTTTCTTATATTTGATTTCCCTCCACATATGCTAGGATCCAGTGACAGTGACCTTTTTAGTGTGCCTCTCACGAGACACTGTATCCCAATTTGATACATTTTCATCAGCTTTTCTCCAAGCCTGGAATGCTCTCCTTCAACTCTTCCTTTTAGCTTCTGTGGCTTCCTTCAATCCTAGTTTCAAATCTTACCTTCTGCAAGAGACCTTCCTGGGTTCTTCCCTTTCTCTGTAATACTGGAGCCCCCCATAGTTAGTGCTTCATCTCAGAGATTATTTCCAATTTACTTTGTAAATAGATTTATTTACATAGTTGTTTACATGTTGACTCCCTCGTAAGAATGGAGCTCCTCAAAAGCGGGAACTGTTTTTATCTATCCCTATATCCCCAGTATGTAGCACAGTGCTGAACATATAGTGAGTACTTAATAAATGATTGTTAACTTGTCTTGATTTGACTTGAATGCAAGCCATACAAGGGCTTATACTAAGCAAAAATGTGACATATGTATTCAAGAGCTGTCCAGATCCTCGAATAAGTATTTATCGATCATATATTGTATTTAGAACTGTGCTAAAGACTATGGGAATGGGAGTATAGAAGAAGCTATGACATAATCCCTTCCCTTAAATAGTTTATAGTCTTTTTAGAGAAGACTAATAAAAATGAAACAAGAATGACCAATTCAAGAAACACATTCTAAGAATTCAGAGAAGTTGTTCAGTGAGGGGTGAAGTACTTACGGATGAGATAAGACTTGCAGTAGTCCTTAAAGGACTAAAGGAAAAGCAGAAAGGAAAGGAAAGGCTTTTCAAATTTAGGAAAATCACAGATGTGTGATGTGGAAGAAACCCACAAGCTGGAGGAAAATGACTTGACATGAGGGGATTAGGGAAAAGTGGGAAAGAAAATTGGATGAAGCAGGACCGATCATGGACACTTGTTGAGAAGATTTTAGACTGGTTGCATGAGGTAATAAGGAGATAAATAGCATAGTCTAATTTTAACAGAGGCTCTTAAGACCCAGTGCTTTAATGAACAGGAATGATTCTTGTAGTAGGAACTCTAGGCACTAAGAGACCATTAAGCAGGTATTTTGAGGTAGGTGGAACCTTCAGTGCCTCCCAAATAATATTTCATAGATTCTCCATCATCTATGAGCAAACTGATTCTTTAGGAGGCTGTCCAAGCATGTTGTAAAATACCCCATAACCCTGCTCAAATTATGACATAAAAAGGCTCAGCTAGGTCCAGGGTCTTACTCAGGAGTTGCACAGCTGGTGTCACAGGTTTTTGGCCATATGTCAGCTCTCTACCCACTATGCTGGATGACCTGTGTTCAACATGGCATTAGTTTTGTTGTAGTCATAAGGAAGAGAACGTGTGAACCCACATGCCTGGTTCATCAAGGACCTGGGCTTGGAGAGCCCTCTCCACCAGTGTAGGCTACAACCCCATCTCTCATCTTACAGAGGAGCTGTATAGGTGGGGTCAGACATTCGCCCCTGGTCAAAAGAGAGACTCCAGTGTGGATCAACACTGGCCACTCTGCCTCTCCCCCAGCCTTGGGGTGGCAGGAAATGAGGGCTTTTGCACAGAAAACACCACTTCAATATGTGTATTTTGAAAAAAGAGGGAAAAAAAGAAATCATAGAGTGCTGGTTGGAGTGTGTTTTTGGTCATCCTGGTCTTCATACCCCAAATAAAATTTGGGCCATAGATTTACCTTTTAAAATTTAAAATGTGCATTTGTATATTTATATTTGTTGGTCACTTGACAATGGTTTCTAAAGTGTATACTTAATGGCTAAAAATTACGTACAAGACTTTAATAATGGTATGTCCAATATACCTTTTTTTGTTGTGTGGTCTAAATGTGTGCTTTGTACAATGTACAGAAATAGGTTTTTTTTTGTCTTTTTTTTTTTACAAAGGAAGCCATGTCACACAAAAAAGCAGGATTTTATAACCTTGCACATATTTATTTTTTATAGTTCTGGAATTCATACAGGGTCATTCAGAAATACATTTTCTCCTTGTGCCTTTGGAAGTCTATGCTTGTGTAAAGATACTGTTTTGTTTCTGGTACCAGAAAGGAATATAGATTATTTCTGCTCTACCAAAAAAAAAGTAATATAGCACAAGGCATTTTTCTAAAATATTTCCCCACGATGCCTTCCAATGATACCAGCTTCTGCTTCCTACCTAACTGGAATGCCTATCATTTCAGTGATTCATTCCTTTGGATCAGAGTGAAATAAGTAATTTGGAGTAGAAAAGTAGCATGGCTACCTCTAAATATGTTAGTCCATTCTTTTAGATTAATTTATCAGGATTAAAACTGTACCTTCATGCAAAGAATAATAAATCTAGTGGCAAAAAATTCTTGGTTTAAATCCCAACTCTACAGTTTCTTAATTGCATGACCTTAGGTTCACTGAGAAGTGCCTCAGTTTCCTACTCTGTAAAATAACATAGTGACAGTTTCACTTTCTATTCCAAAGCATTACTGTAAGGAACATATATTGCTGTTGTTCAGTTGTGTCTGACTCTTCATGACCCTGTATGGGGTTTTCTTGGCAAAGACACCTGAGTGGTTTGCCATTTCCTTCTGCAACAGATTAAGGCAAATA
This sequence comes from Monodelphis domestica, assembly GCF_027887165.1. Taxonomy (NCBI): domain Eukaryota; kingdom Metazoa; phylum Chordata; class Mammalia; order Didelphimorphia; family Didelphidae; genus Monodelphis; species Monodelphis domestica. The sequence continues at coordinate 132,706,585 of NC_077231.1, read as the reverse complement.
AAGGTTCAGTGACTTGCCTAGCATCACATAGCTAGTTGAGTGTAGAGTTCAGATTCAAACTCAATCTTCCTGACTCCAAGTCCAACCTCTCTATTCAGTGTGCCACCTAGCTGTTTCCAAGGCAAACAGAAGTTAAGTTACTTGCCTGGGGTCAAACAGCTAGCATGTATTTGAGGCTGAGAATTTGAACTCAGGTCTTCCTGACTCCAGGCCCAGTATTCTTTTCACTGAGCCATCCAGTTACCTCTAAGGAACATATATAGAATATCTTAAAAACTGTAAAGTGCAATATGAATAGAAGCTATTCGTCCCAGACTAGTTCATAATAGTTTATATTTATATAGCATCTCCAAGTTTGTTTCAGACTACATAAACCTGAACCTCACAAGAGCTCTAGAAAGTAAATACATAGGTATTGTTATCCCCATTTAACAGATGAAGAAATTAATTCTTAGAGCAGAGAAAAGACTTGCCCATGATCACATAACCAGAAAAGAGAAGTTAGAAATACAGGTTTCCCCCCTAACTTTAAATCTAGCATTCTTTCCACTACACCACACTGCCTGTTACCTTTGAAAGCCGAGCAGAATACTTGGGGAATGGGACATAAAACAGTTAAGCTTTTATGGCAGAGAATGAGTTCATGTTGAAGGGGAAGGAAAAAATCAGGTGCATGAAGTGTCTCCGTGTTGGTTTATGTGTGATAGAGGAAAAGGAGGGTACAAATGACAAGAGGAAAGTATCCAGAAAAACTTTATCTTCTTGGCAATTTTGAATAGGTCTATCCATGGGAGCTCCAATCTGACCTGGGTGCCAGACTATCTCTAGACTTTCCTTGGAGATACAAACATACCCATACCCATATTTGCATATATTGAATCAGTAGGAACTAAGGATTCCTTTAAGTTGGGAAGTGGAGGTGGTTCCACTTTACTCTTAGGGAAGGCATAGAAAAGCGATGGAACCTCAGACTTTTAGGAGAGTGTGTGATAAGGAACCTGAAAAGCTTCTCTCCTTTCCCTGCTCAGGGAATGCCTATCCCATATAGGAACCAGAGTCAAAGGGCAGATGTGGAAGACCTTTTCCCAAAATTTTTATTCTTCTATAACATTTGAATGATCCATCTACACCAATCCCCCTGAAACTGAACAACAAATCATTACTTGATATCCCGGTTCTTTAGTGATAATCAGAGACTCCTGTTAGAGCTCTTTCTTAGCTGGAGTAGCTTGCCTACATTCCTGGTGGCTGAGATGATATCTGGGAGAAAGGGCAAAGTTCCTCTGCCTTATTCCATAGAAGAATTTCCAACTGTCCATTGCCAAGCAGCCTTGTGCAAAGTTTATATATACAACCCAATGGTTGATTTCAATTATTTAAAAGAAGGGTAAAACTATACTTTTTGGTTAAATTTGAGATAAATTCAGTTTGTTCTAATTGGGTAGTTTAAATTTGAACTTGAAATGATAGGAAATAAATTATAGGAGAGAACTAAAGGAAAAGGACATATTAAGAATAGAATAGTAGCAGGCATGATGATATTCAAAAAGTAAAAGAGTTGAAGTCAAGACTTGGCCTCTGCCTAAAACAACTCCATGCTTTCCTCTAGTCTTGCTTTGGTCTAAGAGAATACTAATTTACTCCTGGAGTTGTAAACATTTCCATTTCTCTGTTGTCTGGAAGGCTAGAAAGGGTTGTTCATTCAGTTATAAATGTTATAAATGATGAAATCAGTAACACAGTAACATAGAGATAATAGTGTAGAAACTTAAATTCTACTTCTAGATCTTGCACTATTTGTGTGACTCATCATCTCTGTCCCTCTTTCTAAGACTGTAGTGTTTTTTATGAGAAACAGCCATGTAACATTGTTATCTTAGATGTTTTAAAAATATTCCAAATATTATAATTGGACTTGGCATTTTAGCAATGAAGGACAAAATCTGAAAATTTTTCCTACTTTTAAATTTAGTTACTGTATTTAATCATAGACAGGCAGAATAAGCACTAGATCATTTTTCTAAGCTGCTTAAAGTGGTATGTGTATAACTGCTTTCCTCAAAAAGGCAATTATGAAATTGACGGGGAATTACTAGAAGTGATGTGAAAGCCAGCTCCTTAACTTTCCCAACAGTTATCTTCTTGCTAAGCTTTTATATTTTAGTTCCTTCAACTAACCAAATAGCAGATCCTCTCTATGGGGAAAGAAAAGAATTCAGTGTGTGTAATATTTCACATAGAAATGTGTCATATCCTACTTAAAAATGCCCAGTTTGCTTCACCATTCTTTACGTTTTGCCAACAAAAGGTTATTTATTTCCTGAACTCTATTATTTATGATGCTTCAAATATTATTTAATTTTGTAATAAGAGGAAAATATTCTTCTATTGGGACACCACATGGGAGCTTGGTTGACTGTGGATAGTTAGTACGAGTTGGGGAAATTTTGTGAAATGTTATTTAACTTTATCCCTTGTGTCTCTCAGAACACTTAAAGTAATAATAGGAGGTTAATTAATTAAATTTAAGAAAATGCTTTCATAGTTGAAAGACTCTAACATATATATTTTATTTCCTTCCACAGTTTTTATGAATGCAGGGATCCCCATAGCAGCTGTTCTTGCAGTAAGCCGATCTTTTTTTTTTCCTTTTAGAAAAGAAACAAAAAACAAATGCCATTGTTTCTAGAAATGACTTACCAGCAAATGTATGGGTAGCAACGTATCTATCTGTTTACTCATCCTCTTGTCTCTTTCCTTTTTTGCTTCAAAATTTATGTTTTATCAGATTCAGCCCCCTGATGTTTTTATGACAATGATTATAACAACTCAATTGTTAATATAATTTTGATTATCACATTATATTTCAAATGCAAACTAAAAGCAAACAATTTATAGGAATTGAAAAGACTTTACTATATTGAAAACTGATGTCAGTTTCAATGATGGTACCATTCTTAAGAGAAACCTTAAAAAACACTTCTCACTTCTTTAGAAAATTAAATACTGATAACACTCTAGTAAATTAACAAATTCAGTTCAATTCAGCAAACATTTTTAAAGACCTATTTTATTCAAGTTAGATGAACTTGGGTGAATTTGTCTTGGCTTTTCTTTCTTTTTCTTTTTCTTTTTCTCTTGTTTTGGCATTATCGAGAAATAAGTTGGATCCCTTGGGAAATTTAGACCTCTCTGACATATGAAATCAGTATAATTTTTATGAGGCTTTTGGAGGCAATTCCTAATGAAATCTTTGTTTGTGATTCTATAGACCTTTGTGACTCATGCTTATACAAGCAAGAAACTCTTAAAACCAGCAGAAGCCTTCGCTTCACTGTCACTCTTTCACATCCTGGTCACACCTCTCTTCCTACTATCCACAGTGGTCAGATTTGCAGTCAAAGCAATTATCAGGTATGCATTCTCTTTAAGAGTTCTACATTGGTTTTATTTGGCCCCTTAGAAACATTATATGCTCCATACTCTTTGAAAATTATTTACTCATCTTATGGTCTCTGAATGCAATGATAGTCACTATAGAACACCACCTCAATTTATGTATTTTGAGTGAATTCTGGGTTTGTTTGTTTTTTGAAAATTTGTAGTTATCCATCTCAAAGACATAATTTTCCTTGTTTTTTCCCCCTATTCTCCTCTACTCTCAAACAATAATTAGCAATTATGAATTACCATTTCCAAAGTAGTCTAAAAATAGCACTCTGAATCTTTTTTTATAAGTCCCCTGCTTCTAATGGTGCATTGGGGAGGCATATCCAGGATATTTCTATCAGCAATGAAAGAAAATAGGGACATCTGGCAGTCAATCAACCAAGGAATAGAAGAAAGAGTCTCTGCCCTTGAAGAAATTTACATTCTCTTACAAGAAGACCTCAAGTTCACAGATAAATCAATAGAGTAGATGGAAAACTACACACATTTTTTGAGAGGGGAACTAACAGGGAAATCAGGAAAGGCTTTATGAAGAACGGAACATTTAAGCCAAGCCTTGAAGGGATCTAGTAATTCTAAGAGGTAGTGGTGAAGATGGCAGGCATCCCAGGCATAGGTGTTAAGAGGTGTAGAGTCAGAAATGAAATGTTGCATACAGGAAAATGCTAAGTGACTAAAGCATAGTGACTGTTAGGAAGAATAATATGTAATCCATCCAAAGATAGTCTGGAGCTAGAGTGTGAAGGCTTTCAATTCCAAACATACCAGTTTGTATTTTCTCATCATGACATTGGGGAGCTACTGTTCCTTCTTGAGCAAAGGAGAGATTTGATTATACCTTGAATTTAGAAATATTTGGCAGATTGTTTGGAGGAATATGAATGATTATCCTTATGCATAATAAGAATGTTTTAAATTCTTTTAAAGCCCTTGAACTTCTTTCTTTCCTAATGTCTATATAAATCTGAAACATATAAATATAGTGATTTTCTAGCATAATATTTGTGTCCACATGGGTTGTCTCAACATATAGATGTGGTTTATGGATGACATAGATAGATAGGATCTGAGGTCTGGCTGCTTTTTAAGAGAGGATGGCCAAGGACCTTGTCCATGTTGCCAGCATCCTACATGGAGAAAAAGGGCAGGGGGAACCAAGGAGTACCTTCTAGTTGAGTATCAGTTGGATGCCTTCTTTGGGTATCAGGCTACAATTCTGAGGATTGCTTCCCCTTTTCCATTTCTAATCTAGGGGCTGATAGGTATAAAAGGCACTTTACTGATTGATTCTGAGGGGAAAGAGTAAATACCCCTTAGCTTACTTAACTCCTTCCTATCAAAGACTGGTTATACCAAAGACCATCACATATTGTAAGAATTGAATTAATGTTTCTACACAGATATATATTTCATAAAAGTTTATTAGAAAGGGTAGACAATCATAGTTTTAAATCTCATTATTCCTTTAAGTAAACTGACCATGAGTTGCCTAGCCTGCCAGTCCCTTCCTCCTTCCCCCTTACCTGCCTGCTCTGTTCCCATGTTCGTTCAAGGCCAAAAGCCTTCACTTTTATTGACGTACAGCACATTCACAGATGTAAAACCTGGCATAACTGTGTTATGTGAGGAATGTTGATGGACAGGTCAGGCTACTCAGAGGGGAAGGTATTGAACTTCCTTGACACAAAATGGAATATAAGCCCCAAAGCAAAACAGCAAATAGAAATGAGAGAAGTTATACAGATTAGACTACAACCAAAGATCAAGTATGTGTAAATGAGCTCTTCAGCTGCATCTAAGATAAGATCTCAGCTTAATCAAGGACACAACAGTTTTGTCCAGAGGCCCAGTCTTTGCAGTCTAGGGATTCCCGGAATGTGATGAAGCTAGTTTCCCATGAATATATGTCATTCCAGAGTTGATGGGTTTTTTTTCTCCTTCTCTCTGATTCTCTCTAGTGTGTCCCTCCTGTATCATTCATCTCTATCCACATTTTCTGGAACAAACTAAGTCCTTTTTACAAGTGCTTAACATTGTGCTCATCATTCTCTTTGTTAATCAAGACTGGGGAAATCTTCTATACACAGCACACAGCAAAGATCCATCCCTCCTCTCCCTGCTTTGGTGAGAGTTAGATTATACTCACCTTCATACTGGAAAGCTCTGAATCTATAATTGTAGGGAATCTGTATTGTAGCATGCTTTTAGGTAAAGAAGTAATAGATTTCAGCCAAACTAACCTAAAGTTTTATATTTATATAACTATATGCATAATTAAAGCTGCATATATATTTTCCCCTTAAATTTAGAAGGGACCTCAGATATTATCAAGTTGAATCCCTTCCTGTAATAGATAAAGAAACTGAGACCCCACTGAGTAAAGCAGTTTTCCTAAGGTTTCTAGTTTCTGTGACATTATGGCCGAATTAGGACTAGAATATAAATTTCTTTATATCCTAGTTTAGTGCTCATCCATGACTCTACTGGAAGTTGTAATAAAATGAAATGATGAAGTTATATCACAATTAAAATGTTGTAGCACAATTAATTTCTCAGTGGTGAGTTAAAGCAGGAAAGAACCTTCAAGGTAATGTAGTTCAAACTCCTCATTTTATATATGAAAAATATGAAGCACACCAAGGGAAAATGACTTCACTAAAGTCATGTAGGCAGGAAGTAACTGAAGAGGGATTTGACTTGGATCCTCTGATTCTAGATCTGGTTGTGTTTTCTGCTCTTACAAAATGTGTTAGATTTAGAGCTGAGCCCTTCCAAAAATTTCATGCTCTGATTTTCCCTATTAGTTATTATCTCTTTTCACACTATCTTCTGAAAACATTGTAGATCACTCAGTGATTGTTGCAGCAATCTTTCTAAATTAGGCCTTTCCTTTAGAAGGGAAGTTAATTTAAAAAAATTCATAAATCATGGAGCATCTGTTATTTTAGTCTCCATTTTTACTTTCTTCATTAACACTGGTTCCTTTCATGATTATATTCTTAATATAAAATATTATCCTGTTCAGCAACAGAGGTAGAAAAAAATGATAACATAAAAAGGTATAACTAATGAAAATAGGTATAATTGTTAATATTAAGAGGATAATTAGAGAATTTAAGCCCTTTTTATATTCAGGAATCTCTAAACCTGCAAATGGTTCTAATTTAGCAGGGACTAAGAAATGATAACATTCCTTCAAGAGTGATGTACTGTACTTCATTCTTCCATTCCCACAGTAGAACGAAAAGGCAATTGCCAGCTTGATAAAAATTAGTCTGTCCAAAGGGCTTTGTTCTCAGGCATCTCAAATCTTTCCTAGAGTATTTTCTGCTTATGTTGGTTTGTAGGCTTGATAGAGATAGCAAGCCAACCCAACTTACACTGTTTGTTCATTCTGGGAACCCAAACTAGAGACTCCGTAAAATGTATTGCATTGTGCCAAATTGGCCAGAATCAGCCTGCGTTTTCAGCTGTGCTTAGGGGACCCATGATCAGTCTTTGATGCCAGTTGGCCTACTGAAAGTTGGACAGTATCATTACAAATCAGAGAAACTTGTCAGCTGATTTCAGAATGCCCCTTATAGGATTGAAGAAATAGCTATCCTTGATTTTAAGACTTGTTTGACTAGCTTTTAATAATGACCCCTGTACAAAGCACCAGAGGATATTCTCTGTACTTTGAAATATGTTAAATCCACCCTTATGAGGCATTCTCGGTCACCGAGAGACTACCACTATATGAGGAAATTTTTTTAAAATGGTGGGGTGGGGGTAAGGAGAAGTTCTTCAGAAAAGGATCATCTTAGCAAATGAAAGTTCTTACCATTGGACTCTATAATTGGAACTATACACACAAAATCCACTAAATAACTGAAGTAGTTACCTGATAGTTCAGACCTTATTCCCAACTTCATGTAAGATAAACTAAATAAAATAAACTAAATAAACAAAACAAAATAAAAATAAACTTTATGCAGAGAAACCCATAAACTTTGAACTTACTGAATTTTTTAGTGCAAAATAGGCTTGTGCATAGAAGTTGAAGTAAGGCAAAATGCCCTCCATGACATAAACCCTGAACCAGATCCATTAGTGCTTTCTGGCCTGGGTCCTCATTGACCAGTCCCCCATTACCTTTGTAAATATTCCTGAATTACATTTTCTTTTTAATTCCATCATGAAACATACTGAAGATATTCAAAGATGCTTAATCACCAAGTGGCTTTTAAAGCCACTCATCTACTCATATTCAGCAAAAGGCATCTGGGTTTGGGGAAGTTACACTCTGGTGGCATGCAACTGCTCCTCTGGGCAGACATGTGGAGTAGATCCTCTGCTCCTCATGATTTCAGAGAAAGTCACCGACTCTCTTCACTCAACTCAGTTTTCATGGAATGGTGCTACTTTATTGCCAACAGACTGTGAATTAATGATCTCTAAGACTGTATTATGGTAAACATCACTTTCTTTATGACCTCACGATTTCTGTGAGAGCAAATTATGATTGTTGTTGTTCAGTTCTTTCAGTTGTGTGTGAGTCTTTGTGATTCCATTTGGGGTTTTCTTGGCAAAGGTACTGGAATAGTTTGCCATTTCCTTTTCCAGATCATTTTCCAGATGAGGAAACAGAGGAAAATAGAGTTAAATGATTTGTTCAAGGTCACACAGTGTCTGAGGTTAGACTTGAACTCCATTCCTTCTGCCTACAGACCCAGTGCTTCATCTACTGTTTCACCTACCTGCCCTAAAGTTATAATTACACAGAAACAGACAAGCATACCCCTTTTAAGCAGTATTTGTTCAGCATAGAGTTGTTGAGTAAATAGAACATCAAAAGGAGAAAACAATGAACAAAAAACTGATAAAACATCTACCAAATGACCATGAACCTGACCCTTTTCTAAAGAGATTCCTCTCGATTTTGGCTCCACTGAACCCTGCAGTTATAGGAAATGGATAGTTTGAATTCTCCCTTAAGTAGGCAAAGGCGTATAAATAAGAGATTTCTGAAGGAATGCATTTTATTCACTCTTTCTGTAAACCTGTCACAAAATCAATCTGCATACTTCCTTCACTTCTCATGAAAAAGTTTTATTGATATGTTTTGTTAATATATCACAGTCATTTTTGGAAATATTGCCCTGCCCCTATTTCTCTCCTAGCTTTCTTTTCTTTTTTTAAAAAAATATTTATTTATTTAGAATATTTTTCCATGGTTCCATAATTCATGATCTTTCTCTCTCCTCTTCCCTCCTCCCTCCCAGAACTGACAAGCAATTCCATTGGGTTATAAATGTATCATTGTTCAACACCTATTTCTGTATTATTCATATTTGCAATAGAGTGATCTTTTAACACCAAAACCCCAATCATATCCCCAAGAACCTTTGGTAACAAAGGAAGAGCAGTTAAGCCTGAATACTGTTTCTTAAGATTTGATGCACATCACATGGCAATGTGTACAATATTCTGCTTTAGTAATCCTTTGTCCCTCTGCCAAGAGGAGGAGCTGTCTCATTTGTCATGTTATGTTTATTTTTCAGGAATAGATATTTTAATTATTTGACTGAGTAGCTAGGTGGCAGAGCCCTGAACCTAAAATCAGTAAGACTTGAATTCAAATCCAGTTGTAGACACTTCCTAATTGTGTGACCCTGGACAAGCCACTTAACCTTTATTTGGCTCGGTTTTCTGAGATACTTCACAGGGTTGTTTTAAGGATCAAATGAGCTGTGAAGTGCTTATCCCAGTGCTTGGTACATAGTAGGTAGAGTATAAATATTTATTCCCTTCTCCTTGACTAGACACTCTAACCTGTGGGTTGAAGAATAAGCTGTTGTAAGCCAGCTCTGGGAAGTTTTCTACACATTTACATGAGAAGGAGGGTTGGGAGTGGGAGGGGAGAACCTGTGTCAGTCAACAGTCTAGAAATATTTTTAAGTGTTTCCTATGTACCAAATACTCTGCTAAACACTGGGTTGCAAAGAAAGACCCAACCTATTTCCTGTTCTCAAGAGGCTGACATTCTAATGGGGAGATAGCATGCATAAACAGCATGTATACAGTGTATATGTAAATGGAAGGTAATATCAGAGGGAAGGAATTAGCAGTGGGCACTGGGGTACACAGGAAAGACCTCTTGCAAGTGATGGAATTTGAGCTGCATCTTGAAAAAGACCAGGGAAACCAGGAGCTGGAGGAAAGAACTTGAGAGATACCCAGTGAAAAAGAAGTTAAAGGTTTGTAGATAGAATGTCATGTAGAAGAACAGCTGAAGGAGGTGTGAGAAGACTGGAAAGGTAGGAAGGGACCAGACTGTGAAGGGTTTTAAAAGTCAAATAGAAGATGATATATTGATCCTGAGGTTAGTAGGGGAGTGACATGATCAGAATTGTATTTAAGGAAGACTTCTTTGGCAGCTGAATGGAGGAAGACTGGAGAAAGATGAAGAACAAAAATTAACCAGAAGCCTCTTGCTGTATGATGAAGGATGCTTTAAGTGGTGACAGTGTAAGTGGTGAGAAGGGAACACATATGAAAGAAGTGAAGATAGAAGTAAAGAGATTGAGCAACAGATTGGATATATGAGGTGTGTGTGAGTGAGGAGTTGATAATGATATATGGGAGACTGAGAGGATGATGGTGTCCTTGATAGTGCTAGAAAAGTTGGAACAAAGGATGGACTTAGAGGGAAAGGCATTGAGTTTGGTTTATGACATATTGAGTTTAAGGTTTCCAAATAGATGTCCAGTTTCAGATGTCTAAGAGGCAATTGTTGATTTGAGATGAGCTCAGAGGAGAAGTTATAATTGGAGAAATAGATCACAGTCTTCTGTATATAGATGCTAAGTGAATCCATGGAGCTGATGGGGGATAGTGTAGAGGGAGAAGAGAAAGTTTAGGACAGAGTCTTTGGGGGCACCTATTTTTAATGATTGTTACCTGGAGGGAGATCCAGCAAAGGGAACTAAAATAGATTGTTCAGATTATAGGAAAAGAACCATAAGAGAGCAATATCATGAAATCAGAGGGAAGAGAGAACAGTCAGATCATGATTGGCAGTGTTAAAGTTGCAGAGATCAAAAAGATTGAAGACTCTGAAACTCACTGGATTTGGCAACTAAGAATTTACTGATAACTTTGGAGAGAGTATTTTCAGTTGAATGATGACATTAGAAGTCAACTGCAGAGAGATTAGAAGAGAATTAAAAGAGAGAAATGGAGGCCCTGATTGCAGAAGATTGGCTCAAGGAATTTAACCACAAAAAGGAGAGATATAGAATAATAGCTAGTCTAGATGTTATGCTCCATTGAGGATTTCTTTTTTTTTTTGAATGGGGATGACATAGATGTATTTTTAGGTAATAGAGAAGGAGGCAGAAAATATGGAGATACTGAGGATTAATGAGAGAATGGGGATCATATAAGGGGAAGTCTTCCATGTTTGTCTTGGAAAGGAGAAGAACTACATCCTTCTGTGAGACAAAGGTGAAGGAGGATCTAGTGAAAGAAGATGGCTGAATGATAATGAGAAGGAAAGAAATTGGAGCTCTTGGCAAATGGCCACAAGAGGGTGCCCATTGGTAGTCTTGAAGAAATAAAATATTTTGAATAGTTGCTATGTGAGATGATGAATGAATTAGGAAGGTGTAAAACAATTTCCTTACTACAATGAGGACCTAGTTAAGATTATGTAACATATTTACAGCGTACACAGTCAGCACATTTTTGTGACTTTTCTCAGCATTATTCAATTTAGGCTTAAAGGAGTATAAGGAAAGAGTAACCAAAGGTCAAGCATTTAGCAAAGAATGATGATCAGTGATAGGACGAAAGGGCAAGAGACTATGTTCTGTAGGATAGTGAAGAGCTAAATTTGTTCATTATGGGATCAAATGGCTTTGGAGAGAACCGAAGGATTGAGGGATTGGCAATTACAATAAAGATGAAGATCAAAGTTAGGAGCTTTAAATCAGAGGAAAAGGTGGCAAAATATTATGATTAGATAAGATAAAGGAATTTTGGAATTCATAAATGTGGAATAGAACATTTGAAAGTGATTCCAAACTAGAAGGCATGACCATCTCTATGTGGAGCTGAGTTGATATTGAGGAATAGAGCATGAAAATTAAGCAGACTGAAGACCTGTGAGGTTAGGGTATTGGAAAGAGCATAAATATGTATGTTAAAGCCCTCTAATGTCATTTCAGGAGAAAAACTGTGAACTGGGCACTGAACTCATTGAAAGAGGAAGGAAGGAAGGGAAGGAGGAAGGAAGGAAGGAAGAAAGGAAGGAAGGAAGGGAGGAAGGAAGGGAGGGAGGAAGAAAGGGAGGGTGAGAGGAAGGAAGGAAGGAAGGAAGGAAAGGAAAGAAGGAAGGAAGGGAGGAAGGAAGGGAGGAAGGAAGGAAGGAAGAAGGAAGGAAGGAAGAAGGAAGGAAGGAAGAAGGAAGGAAGGAAGGAAGGAAGGAAGGAAGGAAGGAAGGAAGGAAGGAAGGAAGGAAGGAAGGAAGGAAGGAAGGAAAGCAACCTGAGGGTCAGTAAGTAACAGCTGTTAGAATCCAATAAATTTTAACTGAATAAATTTCAAAAGATGAGAGGTTAATGAGTTATGATGGTAGAGGGAGTATCCCAAAGTGACAAAATGGAACAATTATGGCTAGCATTTTATATAGTGGTTTGAGTTCCGAGAAGTGCTTCTCTATGTCTCATTCAGCCTTTAGAACAATCCTGTGAAAGGTGCTGTTATCTCTATTTTATAGAAGAGGTAAATGAAGCTTCACAGGTTCACACAGTTAGTAAAAGTCTGAGGCAGGCCTTTCTTACTCCAAATTAAGAACTCTGTTTATATACTATCTAGCTGCATAAGGTGACTAAATTATATCCACCTCCTCCAGCTCTATGAGCAGCAAGTTAGAGAGTATGAATATGAGAAAAAGTGCAACCAGTCCTGGAAAGAGTAGCCAGGGTTGTTCTGTTATCAGGCAGGACTGAGGCTTCAATGAAAGCCAGAAGATGGAGGGATTATGAAAGGAAAAGTCTGAATACGAAGGAAAGCAAGTCTGTCTGCTTCTAAGTAGGTGGTCACACATGACCCCAAGAATTCTGCAGGAGTGAATCCCTACGGATGCTTCTCTAACTTCTCTTCACAGTTCTCAAATGTCAGCCATCTCCATGCCTGTGCCAAGTGTAAATGAGTTACAGAAGAGAACATTAAAAAGGGTAGAGGAAGCTAAACTCTTCTTTATGATGCACAGGCAAAATCCCATCTTTGTGTTTCGGTAACTTTCCACAAATTTCAGTGAGATTTTTCTAGACATTTTCAAAATGGAACTGAGAACTAATATGAACCAACTTTGCTTAAAATACAAGAGTAGGGCCTCAGCTATTTATATATAAAGATACAATGTGAGAATGAAAGATATGAAGGCAGGAAGCATTTTATTTTAAGGTATTAGCATGTATAAGCTGCTTTTTATGATCAACTCCAATGAGCACATTTCAAGAATGCAATTATATAGAGCTGATAAAAATTAAGGAACAATGAATGACATATGTGAGAATAAAGTCACAAAATTCATTTTGATTATGATCCAATAATCAATAAGCATTGTTAAACAGCTACTCTGTGTACACACACTCTTAGGTACTGGAGTTATAGAGAAAAAAATGAAACATTCACTGCACTCAAAAAGCTTATGTTCTAAGAACTGTGGGAGTAGAAATACAGAAGAAAAACAACCACTTGATCACATGGGCTGATGGAGATATGATTGGGGATGTAGACTCTAAACGATCACCCTAGTGCAAATATCAATAATATGGAAATAGGTCTTGATCAATGACACATGTAAAACCCAGTGGAATTGCATGTTGGCTATGGGAGAGAAAGAACATGAATCGTGTAACCATGGAAAAATTCTCTTAATCAATAATAGAAAATAAAATAAAATAAAAAGCTTATGTTCTACTGGAGGAGAAAATATGAAAGTTTACAAAGTAGACCTTTGATGACCAAACACATGCACATAATAAATAACCCTTGGCTTCTATTTTACTAGAGATCAAATGTCAATTTTTTGAAAGATGGCCTGCTACAATAGATTTGATAATATTTTAGTGTAGCTATGTAGAAACACAATTTCTAACATAAATAGGATCATACTTTATGAGTCACACTTAACATGTTAAATTGAACTGACTTTTCTTCATTTTATAAGTTTGTTGGGAAAACAAGTCACCAAGGTTTATCTGAGATGATTTAGCCCTGACCATAAATGCACTGATGATTTTTTAAGAGTATGTAAATATGTTTTCCTATCAAATAAATGCTAGTTTTATTGTTCTTACTACAAAGCATGCTTGGGTCCACTTTCATAATTCTTTCTTAACAATGTGGATCTATCTTCCTATCTTACCAAACTCTTACAAGAAGATAATTACAAAATTATATATTTTTGGTATATTTTGCATATTTTATATTATTAGTATATGTATATTTGGTATATTTTATATGATTTTTTCCTTCTCCCTCCCTCCCCACCAGATTTTGTTTTCTTGATTTAATAGCTAACTAAGCTAATTTACTCTCAGGGAGATAATCATATATTAGATTATATTTGAAGAAATGAGATTTTATATAATAGAATCTTCAGAAATATTACAATAATAGCATATAGTTTTCTTGGCATTTTTTTGCTTTATTCTTTAAATTACATTTAATTAGTTTGATTAATTAATTAATTAATAGAATTAATTCTGATTTGGACGCATGGAGTTTGATATGTATGTGGAACCCCAAATTGGACATGCCCAGTAAAAAAAAATTAGATTTAAAAGAATTATTCTTTATTTCAGCTCCATTTATCCTCTGACAATCAATCAGCTAATACTTATTGAGCATTTGTCATGTAACAGAGCAAGATCTGGGGATAAAGAGATGAAAAGTAAAATCTTTGGGCCTGGCCCTCAAGAAGCTCATATTTTAATGGAAAGCCAATATACAATGACAGAGATATATAAAATACATATAGAGCAGCTTCAAAGGAACCTGAGCAGAATGAAGCATTAGCAGCAGGAAAGACCTCAGGCAGAAGGTGATAGGAGATGAATTTTGGAGGAAACTAGGGATTCCAAGAGGTAGAGGGGAGGAGAAAGTGGTTTACAAGCATGTGAGAGGAGACCCAGAAGAAGGAGTATCCTGTGTGAGGAACAGCAAGATAGTTAGGTTGGCTTGACTGAACAGGATGTAAGTCAGCAAAGGGAGTTAAGAGATTTAAGTGCCAGATGAGTTTATAGTTGATCCCCAAAGTAATTGGGAACCACTGCAGTTCAGTGAGTGGTGTGGATGAGAGAGATGGTCAGAATTTTGCTTTAGGAGAATCACTTTGGTTACTCTGTAGAGGGAAAATTTAGATTGGGAAAAGCCTTGACTAGGCAGGTAGACAATTTAGGAGGTTATTGAGATAGTCCAGGTGAAAGGTTAGGAGAAGCCAAAATAGAGTGGTTACCATATATGTGGAGTGAGGACCTATGAAAGAAGGACAGAAGTACCAATGACAAGTTTGGGCAGCTGATTGGTTATGGTGGTGGTGGGGTGGTAAATGCAAGTGAGGAGCTGAGATGGATGATAAGATGATAAGGTGAGGACCCTAGGCAGCTGGAAAGGTGGTGGTGGTACTTTTGATAGGAGTAGGGAAGTGGGGTATGTTTGGGGGAAAATAGAATTAATTCTGATTTGGACACACAGAGTTTGATATGTATATGGAACATCCAATTGGAAATGCCCAGTAGAAAGCTGATGATGACGGGCTAAACCTGGATAATATGTATAATTAACATGTGGACTATTTACGTTACAGAATAATGAAGATGATGATAATGATAAATCAGTGAGGCATGGCCAGTTCCTTCTGGCACCTCCAGTCTTCAGGAAGTGACTAGTGACAGCCAAAAGGAAGATAATTCTTGGAGGAGATAGGCTCAGTCAAAGGGAGGAGGGGTCCTTGGGCAACATCCCCAAGATTAGCTCTTCTCACTAATCCGTCTCCCCATGGGCTCAGCCTTTAGTCATATTATAAGTGGCAGGCCTTCAGAAGATTATCTTCTCTCCTAAGCTCAATCTATTCATGGTGTGATGAGTAGTTGGGAAACATTTCAGATTCCGTCTCTTTATTTATTTTGTGGACTTCTTTGTCAGCTGCAAGTAGGGTGGCCAAACCTAGGTAAGGCCAGCCAGGGTCGAGCTGGAAGCAGCTTTGGAAGAACTCCAGTTTACTAGGCTCAGAAATTTGTTGTACTTCATCCTAAAGTACTAAATTCATCCCTAACTCTACCTTTTCAATACAGAATTGAACTATAGACTGGTTAGAGAGAGTGGCAGAATCAGTGAAATTTTAAGTAATGCTCAGAGATGAATAGATTTGATGAGACAAATAAATGAGATTGGCTAGTACTCAAAGGATTCAGAGATTTAGATCTGGAAGGGCCTTTTGGGATTCTTTATTCAATTGCCTGATAACCCAAATAATGAAACTGAATATAGATCAGAAAAGGGAAATGACTTGGCCAAGGCTACTAAGTTACTAAGGAGCAGAGAAGGGGCTGAAATATAATTTAAGGTATGAGTATATCAATCAATGCATTTTCCCCCACTTTGTTTCTTTTGGCAGTGTCCAGAAGCTGAATGAGTTTCTTTTAAGTGATGAGATTGGTGATGACAGTTGGAGAAGTGGTGAAGGTTCTGTAACTTTTGAGTCTTGTAAGAAACACACAG
Organism: Monodelphis domestica; assembly: GCF_027887165.1. Classification (NCBI taxonomy): domain Eukaryota; kingdom Metazoa; phylum Chordata; class Mammalia; order Didelphimorphia; family Didelphidae; genus Monodelphis; species Monodelphis domestica. The sequence goes on along the minus strand of NC_077231.1, from coordinate 132,690,361 downwards.
GAGTAGTAAGTTCTGTTCACCAAATGGGTTTTTGTTATTTTGGGATCTGTTATGTTTTAAAGGGGAGAATATTAAAGAAGACTGTCATTAATGTGGTATGAAATCTTTGTGTTCTTAGTTTGGGAATAATTTTTTACCCAAAAGGAAGGACGGTTGCCATTGGATTTGAAAAAACAATTATATAAAACTAAAAAGCAATGCCCAAATAAAAAAAATATATCCCTCTACACAGTAACAGTACTTTTATATGAATATAGAACTTCTGATTATAAAGTACATTATCTGAATCTTATCAACAAGACAAGTAATAGTGTTCTATTTCTTTAATAGATGAGAAAACTGGATGTGAGAATTTATAACCCTACAGAGGTTTGTCTAATAGCTATTAAAGCAAAGGAGTAGCAAACTTTTGACTGAGATTTGTTTTATTTTTTTTAATCTGGTTTAGTACTCTTTCTACTACATAAAATTACTTTAATCATTCTGTTTTATATTTGTGTAGCACTTTACAGTTTTCAGAGCACATTCAGGTATGTCCATTTCTAAAAGTTACAAAAGTGCTGAGACATATGTGTAATTCAAAAGGAAACAGTTTCTAATTCATTCAAGCTTTAGCCAAGCCTAACCACAAAATAAGTTTACAAGATACATTAACTCTTATATACAAAATTCAAAAATTACATGTAAAGAGCCTTTTAAAATTGTACATATAATAGTTATTTCAATGGATTTCATTGATGGGTATTTCGCTTACTGGTGTAAATCACAATGTTTTTTTGATAAATCACAAACCTTCTTTGACATTCTTGTTCATGTTCTTCCAAAAACTCTGTAAGAGAATTTCCTAATATTCTGGAGACATTGCATAAAGTTCTGATAGAAGAGATGCTACTGTTTATGGATGACATCATCCTGAATACCTCAAGCTACAAGATATTACTCGATCTCTTTAATGAGATACATGATTATTCAAAAGTGATAAACCTTAAAATCCTGTGAGTGAAACACTAAATAAATGAGAAATTCTTACTTGTACCTATATTAGTGAGAGGTCCTACAGAAGAATAAGGACTTGGAACAAGAATTAAAGAGAAAGAAGAGATCAGGGTGGATAACATTTGGAAAATTGCTCAGTGCTTCTCTTGATTCCAAGCTGGTTCCTGGATACAAAGACTTATGTTTTCAAAAGTATATACAAAATTACCCTGGTGATGCAGTATGTTTGTGAAGCTTGAAATGCCTCATCTTCTAAGGAATTAAATTTTCAGGTGATCCAAAAGAGCCAATGGAAGAATGCAGATTATGGCTTTGTATCAACAGTCTGCCATATTTGAGATGGCTTGTGAAGTCCCTCAAATAATAACTTTGATGCCATTTCCTACATAGATGCTTTCTTGAAGCTCCTATATATAAATAAATTCTTCCTCTTTAAATTATTTGAATAAATGAATGAAAAAGGACTTTTAAAGTGCTTTTTATGTGCCATGCTTTGAGCTAAGCATTGGAAATATAAATATTAAAAGCAAGATATTTCCTGTTCTTGAAAGGACCTTCAGAGTTTTCAATATCAATTCATGTACATTCTTTCATTGAATAGCCAACATCTGTTGGGTTCAAAAAGAAATGGAGAAGTCCCCAATTCATCCAGGCTTTATCTAAACCCAACTGCAAAAAAAAAGCTTATGTTAGAATGAGCTCTTATCAAACACAAAGGTCTTCTGAGGGGACATGTTAAAATTTCTTAAAGAAATCCTTTTGTGCACTTAATAGTTATCACATGTATTTGTAATCCTGTAAGGGAAGGTAATCATATATGAGAATGGGGTCTAATCAAAGGATCTGAAAAATCCCAGAGAAAGTGACTGGAGCTAGAAAGCAATTGATTGACCTATTCTTTCCAGGAATGGTGGTAATGATTTAAGACCTGGAGAAGAAGGCAAGGATGATTCCATTTGTTCCAATAGAATATCCTTCTTGTATAAGTAATATCATAGACCAGTAGAGCATGGAAGAGGGATCTTGTAGTGATGTTTCAGTTGAAAATAGGAATAGACTTAGAGGAACAAGGTAAAAGAGTTACATGCATGGAGCTGAAATTCTCAGAAGAAACCTGTTAAGTTGGATGGAGAACAGCATAAATAGAATTGAGTAGAGTCTGGTAGTAAGAAAATACTTAAAAACACATAGATTCTTCAGAATTTTTGCAAACATACTATAATTCTCAATTATTAATATCAATTGAGCCTCTCCCAAGGGGAAAAGTTATGTACACTAAAGTTGTATTCAACCCTGAGAGATTTTTAAAAATCTTGTTTCCTTTTGTTTATAATGACATGCCAATGGTATTAAGTCCTGAAACATTGCAGATACACCTAAGTGAAACGATGAATTGATTAAAGGAGTTTGATCTAATTATTTCCGTCATGAAAATTAAGTTGATGGATAAATCTTTTTTTCATACAGATTAAAATGGGCAGGAAGATGGGCCATCCAGGGAGCTCATCCTTCAGTTATACTACATACAGACAATCAAAATGGACAGTGAGCTAGACCTAGAGCTGATCTGGAGTGATTTTAATGATCCCAACATTCTCTTTGAAGCAAAGGGCTATCTTTTAAACAAGATTCTTCACTGTAAAGTGTAACTTGTAGAATAACAGTCTATAAAGAATTAAATTGAGGGTCACCCAAAGGTAATGGAAAGGTGCATAGTGGGAGTGAAAAGGCTGTAACACATTAAAACTGAAGAATAGTGTGTACTGTATCATCACAAGGATATGTGACTGGAAAAAATGATTGGTCATATAGCAGAAATGTGGAATAATCAGTGGATAGCCTGCACGTTTCATTACTATCTACACATTGTCATGGCATCAAGAGTAAAGCAGTCAGAATGTTAGGTAGAGTTGCTGTGGGGAATTTCTTGCAAGACACAAACTAAAATTGTTTTTCTTGAATTTCTTGCAAGACACAAACAGGTTGAGCAGGCAGGGATGGAAAGAGATCTGCCTTATTGGAGGGAGAGTCAGCATTGACAAGATCATAGATCCATCAAAGTATTGAAACACTGAACTAACTTCTTTCAGGATCATTTGTCATCGTTCTAGATCCAAACCACAAAACTATAAACCTTTAAAAATGGAGTGAAAAAAGCTGTGTGTTTTAGAATAGCACTAATGGAAACTTCTCTGAGTTCACTAAAGATACTATGTATTCTGTCAAAGTTTAGAGCTAAGTGGTTTTGGCTGTAGAAATTCCATGGAACATTAGTGACATTTTGGTGCCAAAGTTTCTTCAAATTACATTTGTGGAACTCCAACTCACATCTCTGTCAACACTTTCCTTCCTCCCACCCTCTCCGTAGTTTAGAGAGGAGCATGAAGTCATTCCCGCTGACCCTCTTTGGGGGACAATACTACTACAGAATTGAATATGTCTAGAAGATGGATTTTCATGCAGAAATTGTTGGTATTATTATTGGAAAGTAGATTTAGTTTTAAAGTACAGGACATTTTTCTAATTTATCTCATCCAGGGCATTATCAGGTTTACATGAGTACAACACAGGCAAAACCTGCAGGCCTAGAAAAATGGTTTCTATTTAGGTGTAGACCAGTTTATTGAATTACTTCTTTCTCCATTTTTATCAAATATTGACATTACCAGGTGCTTGTATGATTTCTTGGCACAATACATAGAGATAGGAATGATGTCTTGCCTGCCCTTAAACTAAGTATTTTTTTCTGGGAACCTTTCTGTTCCACGCAGGCTAAATCTTGAACCCCAGGACTCAGAACTCAAACTCTGGAATCTTGATCAGGAACTGGATTTGAACTTTATGTGTTATATCCCACTCATTGTCATGAATTTGGCATTTGCTTTCTTGTCTGTCTTGTTTTAAACATAATAGTATTTGTCCTCTGTAATTCCACTGAATGGATTTTTAAAATTACTGAGTTGGATAATTATCTTATACTGAAAACTACACCCAGCAAATTCCTGAATCAAATCTAAAGCTCTCTGAACTTTTCTATGTCACAAATTTATAGGAATAAGTTTTCTTGCAGCTCTAAGGAACTTTGCCTATTTCTATTGAATATGGAGCCAAAATGGAGCCCTGGGGATCCTGGAGAAAGGCAGTAAATCATTTCCAGTCATAACCTAGCTCCAATACTTTCGTTTACCTTAAGTTTATTAGATCTCTCAAATCAAATTTTCAGCAGCCATCTTCATTGGAATGATATTTCAGAGAGTTAGTAATCCTGTGCTGAGATGATTTTAAAACATTGATTCTTAAGTGGGGAAAACAAAAGAACACATTGTTAAAAAGAAAACTCATCTATCTGGGGAATCATAGCTTTCTGAATTCTCAGTTTTAAATCTCAGACAGATTTAAATTTATCTGGGCTTCCTCCTGAGGGATAGGGACTGGACTTGTAATTTAGCTGGTAGATTGAAGTCCCTGGGGAAGAAACTTCCTCTACCAGTGCTGGTCAGCACCTCCTCTACATCTAATTGATTTAATGGTGTTGCATAGAGCATTCAAAGTTTATGTAACTTGCCAAAGGGTCAAGCAGCCTGTATGTCAGAAGGGGAATGCAAGCCTAGGTCTTTCTGGTCATGAGGCCAATTCTGTCTCCTTTATTAGCATGATATTTTCAGTGATGTTGTCAGATGCCTTCAATGGACATGAAAATGGCATCACTGCACTAGTGGTAAATTCTTTAACCTGAAAAGGCTCCAAGCCAAGACTAAACTGGAGGGAAATTTGGTGTTGGACTTTCTGTTTGCAAATGACTCAGGGCAGCCTCTGAGACGGAGATACCTCAGAGCATGGATTGATTTTCTGTCACTTGTGTGAATGGTGGCCTGACAATTAACTCAAGGAAAACTGAGGCTCTCTACCAGTCAGCATCGCACTATCCACACACAGAACCATTACTTAAAGCAAACCAAGAATGTTTTGTGGTGGATAATTTCACTTATCTTGGCAGTATACTTTCCAGGAATGTCCCCAGAGATGCTGAAGTTGATGCATCCTTTGCCAGCGTTAGCACAGTCTGGGAGGCTCTGAAGGAAAAGTGTGAGAGGAAAAAGATATTGGACTGCCTACCAAACCAAAGGTCTACACTATGGCGCTCTTGTGCTGACTTCATTGTTGGGTACCCGTGAAATCTGGCTTGTATACCAGCTCCATGCCAGGAAAATAAATTGCTTCCATTAATTGCCTCAGGAAGATTTTAAGGATCACCTGGCAAGATAAGGAACCCCACAGGGAACCTTTCTTGAGCTTAACTGCCAAGTGTTCAGACTGTACCACAGAGAGCACAGTTCTGCTAGGCTCATCATGTTATTCGAGTGCCAAATGTACATTTGCCTAATTCAAATGCCAAATGTAGGTTTGCCTAAAAAAAGGCTATTTTATGAAGAACTCATTAAGCAAGCACTCACATGGAGCTCAGAAGAAGTGATACAAAGACACTTTCAAGGTCTCTCTGAAGAATTTGGGGATCGATTGGGAGACATGGGAGATGCTGGCACAGGATGATCTTGCGTGGCATGCTCACATCAATGAAGGAGCTGCGCTCTATGAGTAAAGCAGAACTGCAGCAACTCAAAAGAAACATGAGATGTGCAGATTTAGAGACGTGGCTATCCCACATGTTCCCTGTAAGCTATTAGTGCCTAACCTGTGGTAGAGCTTTCTGAGTTCGTACTAGTCTGATTAGCCACAGTTTAGTGCACTGTACATTGAGACCGACATTGTGGTGTCATTCTGGCCCCCTTTGAATGTGAAGGACAACCAAACCTCCTCCTAGGCTATGTTGCTTCTCTTTCTGCTCATGGCACTTAAGTAGTTGTGAAAGGAAAAAAATTTTAACGTGGAAACTGTGTATACATTTGATCATATCAATAATATGGGGAAAGGTTTTTATTATTCCCATTTGATATTTACATAATCTAATGAGTAACAATAGGTTGGCTATAGTTATGAAATCGGAGAATAATAGGAGGATCAGATAATTTGGGATATTTTAAATGTAAAAAACTTTTTTTTCCAATTTGTCTCCCATCTTTTTGGTAAATGTAGACTTATGACAGGAAAGATATGATTTGTATTCATTCCTGAAGGTATTTCTTAATAAATACATTTTACATATGATCTTTGTCAAGAAATAGCATCAACAAAATCCCAGTTACTTTAAAATTTTTGATCTGGAATAGTGATTTCAATGGTATAGAGATCTCCTGTTAAGGAATTTCCCCTCTGTCAATACCAATCCATAAATGTTCTGCAATTCATGATCTTAGAGGATTACCTGAGGCACATGTGGATCCAAATCAGGCCAGACAGATATAGATGTAAAAGTAAATATTCTTAACTTCTTGCATTTGAATTTTGTTATGACATAATGCTTAATAGATTATTTTTTCTTTTACCTCTGCAATGGCAGATATAACAAAAAAAATAAATAAGAGACATTAGTTACCAAATTAATACTAATAATCCCAAGTAGAAGTAGTCAAAATATGTTGTTTTTGGAATTTTCTTTTGATGGTAGAATTGTTGAATGTGAATTTCTTTTTTTAATTAAAAAAGTTTGTATTGTTTCATAAAGGCAACTTTTCTTATTCTTTTTACAATCTGGAATATAGCAAACCAAAACTATAAACAGGAAACAGCCTGGAAGATATAACCTGGACAGTTATGAACAATCAACCAGACGAATTCGTCCACCAGAGACTGAAGATATTGCAATTAAGGTTATTTAATTTCTTGAATTCATTCTTGATTCATACACTTCTAATGTTTTCATAGTAGTATCTGCCTAACTGTCCATCAAATTTCCTTGCCACAAATCATCCCTTTGGAATTAACAAGTAAGATGAAATCACTATGTAACTTTTATTTCTCCTGCATCCATTTCCCCCTTTCCTCTCTTTGCTTCCTGCCTTGGGTGAAATCAGTATATTTTCAGATAGTTTTAAAAAACATCAATAATTTTTTTATTTCAGGGTCATTGTTAGTAGTAGTATTTAACATTTTTTTCTCATTCAGTCCAGTGATAGGTTAAAATAATTTATAATAGTGATATTCTCATTTATGAATTCTGATTAAGTAAATAATATTATTGTCCTTGGATAGAAATAGGTTCTTTTAGAATCTGTACTATCACCAGGTAACTTTGTGGACTGAAGTGTAAAAATTAAATTAGTAGTGTCTGCACATGTTCAAACTTGGTTGTTTTGCTTGAGAAGGTCAGTTCCTGTAGTTGACAACAATATTTACATTGCTTCAAGGACTTTAGCTCTGTTCTTAAGTTCAAATCCCACTTCTGACACTCTGGCCCCATACAAATCATACACCTCCCTGGGTTTTCATTTCCTCATCTGGAAAATAATGGGGTTGATCTGGGTGACCTCTAAGGTTCTGGGGTTTCAAGATAATGTTAATGACCTCAAAGTTTTAAAGTTTAATTGAGCATATTTTGGCCTTTAAAGTCATTAAAACATCTCAAAGAATATGAACATTAGAAAAATATGTAACTATAAGACTTTTTTTCCTCAAAAATACAAACTACGTGAAAAGATCAAGAATGTTTCATTGATTTTTCTTGAAGAATTGAAGATTTAAGAGTGTAATTTCTTGTGTCTTTGCACAAAGCATTCTGAGTGTGTAAAGGGGCATTATGTGATTGTTAATGAGAAGGCCTAAAGATGGGAGGTCTTGGGTTCAAATCTAGCCGCAGATACCCCACCTCCTTGCCTATCCCTTATTGCTCTCTGTCTTGGAAACAATATACAGTACTGATTCTAAGACAGAAGGTAAGGGTTTTTAAAAAAAAGAAAGTTAATGAAAAATGAAGCTGTTTTCAGTTAAGAACAGAAAAGAACTCTACTTGAAAAAGAAGCAGGAATAATTTAAATTAGATATTATATGAGGAAGACTTTCTTGGACAACAAGTAGGGGTAGTTTAGGACAAGTACTACTTACTATTGGCTGTAGGATGAACTATTTAGTTTAATAGTCTTCTCCTGTCCCCCAGTTTCTTCCATTCTTTAAACTATTTGGTACTGTTCCCAGATTGTGAGTTGTGGTGGGGTTTTTTTTGCTCTCTTACCAATTAAAAATATATCCAACTAAAAGTGGGAGGCTTTGTGCTTTTATCAATATTTTTATATTTTTATTTTATGTCTGTATTTGTAATTAAATGTTTCTTTAATCATTTTAAGTAAAATTGATTTTATTTTGAATAATTCTACATAAAAGTATTTACCTCACTATCTTATCCCTCCATCTTTGATTTTTCCATAACCTTGTTTTCTAGGTGACAAATGGATATTTTTCATGGGGGAGTGGTTTAGCCACATTATCTAACATAGACATTCGAATCCCAACAGGTGAGAGTCTCTCAGGGATTGTTCTGTGAAATGTCCAACAATTGATTAAGTATTCAGAACCCAAACACAAAGAATTATAGCTTGATGAGGCAAAAAATGGTACTGATATAAAAGGTAGTTATTTAGGTACTATGAATCATGGTCCAATATAAGTATCATGGTTTAGTGAGCAAAGCGCTTCACTGGAAATTATGAAATTTAATATTAATCTCTATTTTAAAAGTGATGTCTATTGTTTTCATTATGTTCTTTGAATGTACCTGCTAGCACAATTTTTGGCTGATGGGGAAGTTAAGTGACGCAAAGTGAAGTAGGAAACAGTCAATTCTCAGGAAAATTTGGGCAAACATAATGAACTATTTAAATATAGCATTTTAAGATTTTTGAAATATTTTTGATCTGACTTAAAATTTAGAATTTAAGACTAGATCTACTCAGATTAAGGCAAAAAATAATAGTGGCATTTATCTCGAAAATGCAAGAGAAAGGACCACGGTTACATATTTCATACAAAAATAATTTATCAGAATCCTAGGATTTCGGGTTGAATGGACTTTAGAAATAATCCAATCAAAAGCCTTTATTTTGCACATGAGGAAAGAGAGCAAGAGACATCCTTAGACTGACTAGGTCAGGATTTAAGTGTTGAACTTCCAAAGGATGAATGTAGAGCTCTTTCCTTATTTCATTCACACTGGAGATATCTTGACTCCATTAGAGAGCTTTAATTTTCAGAGTACTCTGAGATCAGGTATTGACTTGCATTTCCTTGCATTTCCAGTTCTTAGCACAGTGAACAACACAGAATTGTTGGCTCTCTGTTTATTGCCTACTGACTGGAAGGGAACTTATCAATCATTTAGTCTAAGACCCTTTATTTTATGAGTGAGGAAAATGAGACACTGGAAGATAAAATAACTGCTCTAAGATCAAATTGGTAGTAGTAGAGTAGGAGTTCCAACCTGGCTCCTGTAATAATAATAACTATAATATGACAATAGCTAATATACAGATAGTACTTTAATATTTGCAAAGGTCTTTATTATCTAATTTAATAAATATCTACTATATAAGTTATGATATTCATTTGGATGGAAACTCTCTATAGCTCAAAAATAAGCATATACAAAGTATGTACCTTAGTGATAACAATGAGTTGAGCCCAGAATTGAACAGGAGAAGAGTGGGCTGCATTGCTTCTGGAAAATTGCAAAGTTCTTTTAATAAGTTTGAGCTTCTTCCTGAAAAAGGCCCGTCTTTTTAATAACAATCTTCTTCCAGAGATGACATATAGCTACAAGCCACAGAATCCTACAGTCTCCAAAAAAATCAAAGTTAAGAATCAACCAAAAGGCAGTAAAGAAGCATGTGGAGAGGGTGTGGGACATTATCAAAAAATGACAGCAGAAAAGTAATATAAAAGATATCATAAAGGAAATGTTTGATTGAAAATGTAACTAGAAATGGTGTATGGTAAGAGCAACTAATAATTGATGGAAAGCTGATATAATCCATTGCTTTCCTAATAATGTCAAAAGAAAGTAAAGAAGACAACCAGAACATTGGGCAGACCACTGTATGGTTAACTTATATTAAGATATGGATAGTAGTTATATACAGGATGGCATAGATATTGCAACCTGCATAGCAGAATATTCACATTAATGATATTGGAGTGGTGTAAAGGACATAAAATGAAATGTGAGCTTTTTGAAATAATTTCAGATTACATTTGATACAAAACTTTCAATCTAATCCCATTATTTAATTTTGTTTCATTATTATAGGTCAGTTGACAATGATTGTGGGTCAAGTAGGTTGCGGAAAATCTTCTCTTCTTCTTGCAATACTTGGTGAAATGCAGACACTGGAAGGAAAAGTTCACTGGAGCAAGTATGTTCTTTTTAAAATATTGTTTTTAATACTAAATGAATAGCATTCAAAGAATTAACTTAAAACTCCATTCTGTAATTAAAGAGCAATGAAAAAACATATCATTTATTAAAATACAGTTTACTGTTATAGAGTGGATTTTCATGATAATTCTTTCTTTGTTTTTCCTTCTACTGTTATATTATTCTGTTTTAATTTCCTTTGTTAAACTTAATTCATATCACATCTGCCTATTGTGGGTGCCCCTAAGTTCTTGTCCTTGTCTCTTTTCACTATTTCACTTAGTGAACTCATCAATTCTCATAGGTTCAATTGTCATATTTATGCAAAATGTTCAGTTGGTCATATTTATGCAAAATATTCCCAGATCTATATAATCATCCTCAGCTTTCTCCTGAATTCCATTCCTGTATTACCAACTGCAATCCTCGTGCTATCTTTTATTCTTCACCCTGATTCACCTCAATCCGATCAGTTGCCAAATATTCTAGTTTTAATTTTTGCAATATTTCTCATCTATGTTCTCTTTTTACTTACATTGCTATTATCCTAGTTCAGGCATTTATCACCTCTTACCTATCATATTGAAATTGCCTTTCCTTTGGTTTCTCTTTCTCAAGTTTTCCCCCCACTCCAGTCCATTCTCTACTTAGCTACCAAAGTGATTTTCCTAAAATAATTTTCCTGAAAAAATTACTTTCCTACCACACATTTCAGGAAACTCCAGTGGTTTCCTGTTACCTCCAGGATCAAATATAAAGTCTTTTGTTTGTCATTAAAAGCTCTTCAAAACGAGGCCCTTTTTTATCTTTCAAGTCATCTACCTTTCTTGCTTCTATACATGCTATGATTCAGTCACATTGGCCCCTTGTTGTTCACTTATGACACTTGACACCCAATCTTGGTGCCTGTGTACTGACTGTTACCCATGCTTGTAATATTTCCATTCTTTCCAACTTAGTCCATGAGAAGACTTCTCTATTTGGATTAACATTTCTATTGCCTCCTATTTAGTAACCTAAACCCTGCTCTTTTGCTCTATCTTGCTGGGCTTTCCATCTCCATACCACTTCCTAGCCTGCTCCATGCTGTACTGCCCCATTTGAGCACCTTTATGGCCCTTTACTCCCTTTTAAGCTCCCTTTTATTGGGTTATTCCCCATTAGAATGTAAGTTATCATTTTTTCATACATTTTTCCCACAGTGTTTGGTGAAAGGAGGTGCTTAATAAATGCTCTATTTAGCACCTCTGCCTCATAGTGCCCCTAGATTCCTTTGAGGTATACCTTAAATGCCACCTCCTGCATAGTCTCTCCAGAACCACTCTTCCATCACCTTTCTCTCTAAGATTACCTATATAACATATACTCTATATATTTTATTATATATATATATATATATATATTTATTTATTTATTTATCTCTCTCACTAAATGTAAACTTCTTGAGGATAAGGTCAATTTTTGTTTCCTTTGTATTCCTGGCACTCAGCATAGTGCTTGGCATAAAATACATGCTGTTGACTAATTGACAGAATTAAATAAAATTATATCAACAACTTAGGATTCATTTCCTAGTCCTTTATCTTTTTTTCTACCATGGGAAAGATATTATATTTGAAATTCAGAAGAAGCAAGCCAATATTCTTCTGTCTTACTGGATGATGATGTTTTCAGCCAAGGAGTACGCTCCCTTGTGTTCTATTATGCATTCTATTTCTTCTCAATAGCCAGTTCATCGTACTCAAGGAAGTGTTGTGGTTAGGGGAAGGAATTCAACCTGTAATTTCTTGGCTTTAGAAAATTCCTGGGTAAGGAAATTACCTTTTACCAATGTGGGTCTACACTTTCTCTGCAGTCTTAGAGAGATGCTTATAGCATTGAGAGGTAATTTAAGAATTTCAAGATAATATAATATTTTAGTAGTTAACATTATTTTTATTAACAACCATCCTCTAGTATCACCATATCTAAGAATTGTTAGTTAAAATTTGTATTATGAGCATTTAGACTGGGAAACAGTAATCACTTAGATTTAGTAAGACATTACATGTGGACCAGAAAAATTAGCTGTACAAATATCATATGGGGGAGAAGGGTTGACATAGTAAAGATTGACATGGTAAAATAGTTTGCATGAAAAAAAGATTTAAAAGTTATAGGGCAAAACAAGCTTCATGTAAACATGCATGGTACAATGGAAAGATCATAGGCTCTGGAGTCAGAGGGTCTAGGTTCAGATACCAATTTTGCCACTGAATTGGGTAAGATATTTAACACTTCTGGCATGAGTTTCCTCAACAGTAAAATGAGAGGGTTAGATTAGATGACTTCTGAGAACCCTTTTTTCTTCAGATTTTTGATATTATGATCCTATGAAAGCCTTATGTCAAGAAAAATGGAAGTGAAAGCACAATAGAAAGAGTGATGAATTTAGAGGCCATGTTTGTCAGGAACAGTCTCTGTAATGTTGATGCCCTTTTTGAAATGCCAAATAGTAAGCACCATAATCCAAATGTGATCTCACTTGAGAATAGTACAATTGGATTTTTACCACTCATCCCAAAACTATGATATTCAAATATTCAAATTAGGCACTTTTTTCACCCAAATTAAGCAAATTTATAATATAGTGACATCCAAAGGCATGGATTTTTTCACTGACTTCCTACTTTAATGTCGTCTCCTGTGAATTATATTGTTTCTGTTTCTGGAAGTCCTCTTTTTTTATGGCAACATTTTCATATGAATATAAATTTAGCCCTTTTAATCATTCTTGACACAAAGGGTCCAGATATAATTTCAGGACCTCTTACAGTTCTTGTGACTTTCAGTTCCTAATGGTGACTACCAGAATTCCTTATATATTCATGCTAACAGGGCTTCAGAACAGAAAAAAAATTATTTACATAGGGCAAATAGATTCTGATCTGTGGCCCCTTCCAGGGGGATTTGGAGCAGAAAAGTCCTTGGAAAGCATCTAGTTCAAACCCTGTTTTTAAAAGTGAGGATACATTCATATTAGTTGACTGAAATCTCTCTCTCTCAAGTTACCAAAAATCTTTGGTAAATTGGATGTGCTTTTTCCAGGTTTAAGCCTTTTTGAATTATTACTGTTGTTCACCCTCCTTGATAAGTGTTCCTGATATTGCTTTGTTTGACCCCTTTGCTAGTTTATCATTCATAATTCCTCCTCCCATAACTTTTCTTTTGGCAACCTTCTCAAATCTCATGAGTTTAATGATCATGTCTGTGCTGATGACACCCAGATCTATTTATCTAATTCTACTCTTTCATATGAGCTTTAATCACACATCCCCAATGCCAATTAGATATTTCAAACTGGATTCTCAAAGACATGTCATGTCTAAAGTTGAATCTTTCCCCCCAAACTCTGCCTTTTCCAAACTTTCCTTCAAATCTGTCAGGTTCATAGTTTCTGGCATCTCTTGGACTCCATGCTCTTCTTCATTATACATATGGAATTGGTTTCAAAATGTTCACTTTTCTGCCTTTACAACATCTTCCTCATTTGTCCTTCTTTCCTCTCACACAGCACCTCAGCTCAGACCTTTGTCTGGTTTAATCTACATTATTGCAACAGCCTCTGAATTGGGTTCCTTCCCTCAAGTCCCTCACCACTCCAGTTCATCCTTCACAAATTAATTTTCCTTAAGCACAGGTCTGGCTACATTATTCCCCCACTAAAATAATTCCATGCGCTTCCTATTTGCTTCTAAGATAAAATAAAAACTCTTGTATTTAGTTTTTAAGCTCAGCACAGGCTCTCCCCAACCTATATTTTTAGCCCCTCTGAACACTACTCCATGTCTTGCACTCCACAGCAAGTTGACATGCATTTTTTTCTTTATGACACTCCATCTCCCATGTCTTTGCACTGCTTTTCTGCCATGACTAGGATGCATCTCCTGAGCTCTCTCTCCTTTTTAACACCAACTAAAACAAAATCTTTTTTAACTCCTCCCCAATTTATAGTGCCTTCCTCTCCTAATTCTCTGAGATCAGTGCGCTTTCCACTATATCATTACATCTTGTAGCAGAAGTAGAAAAAGTTTGTGTCTGTTGCTCATTTTCTACTTATCCTGTTTATACCTTGTTTTGTACATAACTTTCTTTGCATATTGGCTCCTTGAATAAATCATAGACTCCTTGAGAGCAGGAACTGTCTTTTGCCTCTTTTTGTATCCCCAGCATTTAGTATAGTGCTTGGAATATAATAGACAATAAATACTGATTGATGGATAGTTTAACTACATTGTATATTTTTGTATTTAATAATTTTATATTTATGCTATATCCATATTTTATATGTACTTATTATGCACACAACCCCTTTATAATGTAAGCCGATATGAATAGGTATTATGGTATTATTTATACTTTTTATTCTTATTGCCTAGCAGAGTATCTTGCACATAGTAGGCACTATGATAAATGTTTTTTGATTAATTAATTGACTAACTAAAACTGAGTTCCAAAGAAGCTATGTGACTTGCCCAAAGCCTTTGTTGGTAAATAATCAAGCTGGGATGGGAATCTTTGTTTTCTGATTCCATATCCATTTTTGATCCCAAATCTTATACCGTATTTCCCCAAAAAGGAACCCAGCAAGAAAAGGGGTCAACTTTGCTCCTTCACCAGGAGTTTTGTACCTGTTTTCTCTTTCATCAGCAATTTTCCTCCCATTTATATTTTCCCCCTCTGTTGTTCCTGTCTTTGTTCCTGTAATGGGTCATAGACCAATCTTCCAGAATCAGATGCTCCAGCAGACATCATAGTCCCTTATATTGGTATCTCTATTCTTAATTATACTTTTCTGCTCCCTGATCCTGAAAGATAAATGGTCAGAGATATGAACAAAACATTCTCAAAAGAATTGATATTAAAAATCACATGAAAGAATACCCCAGATTGGCAGAGATTACTGAAGAAAGGATTAGCCAATGTTGATGGAATAGTGAAAAGATCAACACATGAATGCATTATGGGTATAACTAGGAATGAGTGTAACCTTTATGGAAAGCAATTTAAAATTATGCAACAAAAGTAACTAAAATATCCATACCTGTTGAACAAGAAATTTTACCAATAGGTACATATCCTGGAGAGGTCATTTATAGTATCATCTTTTGTAATAGCAAAGAACTAGAAATGAAGTAGATACTCATTTGGAGAATGGCAAACAAATTGTGATCTGTAAAGGTAATAGAAAAGTATTATGTCACAAGATACAACTAATGTGATGATTTTAGGGAAGCATAGAAAGACGTTCATGAATTGATGCAGAGTGAAGTAAAAAGAACCATGAAAATAATACACTCAATGTCTATAACAATGTAAATGTAAAGAACAACCACAACACAATCAAAAATGAAATTTAAATGCAATTTCAAAAATTACAAAGTACAAGCTTGATCCCCAAATAAGAGTTATGAAAAGACATTTCTCATCAGATGTGTGGAACACCAAGAGTGGTATACACATGTGTACACATATGCTTTTTGAGATATTGTTTCATTTTGCTTATTTTTTTCTTTTTCCTTTTTTTCTTTTAAAGATAGTATTTTATAGCCCATATCTTTCTGGAAGGAGAGAGAGGGAAATTTATATGAGGAAATTTAGGTAATATAAAAGTAAAGGTTTTTCAATATAAATGTATTTTTAAACATTAAGCAAAAGAACACAGTTTTATGTGTCAGAAGAGGGACAGGCCAAAGGAAAGCGATTATTTTTTTCAAGATGAACTATGGGAAGGGTTAGACAAGATGAGGATCAAGTAACATTAAAAATGGATGCATTTATAATAAATAGAAAATGACTTGTTACTGTTATGGGAGCTGTTTCCAAATAGTTGTCTCTATGTACTTAGAGCACTGACTTTTTAGAGCAAAGATCTAAATTAATATCGGATTAGAAGAAAAATAAGGTGAAATTATGACCATGGATTGAGGAAATTCTAGATTGATCTAGTCAGGAATGGAAAATATACACATCAACACAAACTATCAGCATTTCCCAAGGGAGTTTAAGTGATATAAATCAACTGCCATAATTAGGAGATTAAAGGAGTCTAGAAAAATATCTTGGTCAGCAAACACTTCTCCTTGACAAATGTTGCCCAAGGCAACTGCAGTTTAGGATATACACTTGGTTTTAATGGCTTATGAAGGAGGATGGAAGATTATGACTAGTATCATCTCATAAAATGGAGAGAAGCAGTGTACAGAAAAAAAACACGTTTACATAAAATTTTACAAGAAACTCAGTTTAGCCAGATCATTCCAAGGGCCAAAAAGAAGAAAATATAGTAAATGATCCTTAAGCATTTTATAATTTTTTTTATCAATAACAATATATACTACATGTAAACTCTAACATCACTGTCCCTGATATCTCAACAAAGAGAATAAAAATGGAACTAAAGAAAAGGAAAAATGGAAGGAGTTTCTGGGCCACACCAAGGACATATAAAAGGATGGCTATGTTGGAAGTGATATGATTTTGAAGGCAATGAGGAATGAATTCTCAAGATGTTAGGAAGAGGAAAGGATATCAAATGCTTAAAAATTAAGCCTTTTGCCATGGATAAAAAATGTGAGAAAATATCCAAAGCCAATAATATCTCATTTCACATTTCTATAAAATCTTTATGAAAATTATGATTCTATATGATAAGCATTTGCTAAGTCCCGTTATATGCCAGGTAATTTGCTAAGTGATAGTGATATAAACAAGAAAGAGAAGTCAGTCCCCATCCTCAAGGACCTTATAATATAATGGAAAAAACAGCACATAAAAAGAGGCTAAAAAAGGCAAAGGGGAAAGGGTACTCAGCACCAAGGCATGAAACCAAGCAGAGAAGCTAATGGCAAATTAAAAGATGGCTGGTACTTTGAACCTTCTATTAAAAGAGGCTATCAGAGAAGGTTTTTTAAATTATACTGTGCCCTCCAGAGAAAGACTAGCAACTGATGAGATTTGAGTAACAAGGCTGAAGCAGTCTTCATTATGATGAGTTTTTTGGTGATGAAATTATCTGAGAATGAGTAATAAGTTTATCCTGGTTGGCATGATGAAGATAGTGATGGGTTTCCTTATTGAAAAATGAAAAAAATAGGTTTTCATGAATTATGTTCTGAAGACTACATCTTTATATTTACATGATTGGTCACAAACTGTTGGAAAAAATCTATATCATAGAGAGAGAATAAAAGATCCTACTGTGTTTATTATTGATCATAAAAAATTTTTCTTTTGTTAAAAAGCAAAATCTCATTCTATAGGCTTTTTTCCAACAAAGTATCTTCAACACATATACATACATATGAAATTACATTAAAAAAGATAGGAACAAGGACATTTTTGTTTGGTATCATTTTTTCCCTTTATTTCAAGTGAGGCATAGACTTTAGATGATACCTAGTACTGATTCCACATAGAAAAGGGATTCCTGATGTGTAATGAGAACCTCAGATTGTTGATTGCATCAAGACATGGAAAAAAATATTGGAGATCATTCTAAATGAGATAAAAATCATTCAAAACCACCTGAACCTAGTTACAACCAGTATCCGTTATGGATGAGAATAATATAGTTTCTATGAATTAGTAAATATGTGTTGTTTAGCTGATGACACAGAAGAGTAGCATTTTATGTTTAGTTTATTGTTATGAAATTCTAAACTTTATTTTTCTTTGATATAAAAATAAAAAGATCATATTAGGAATTTAAGTATTTAATATATCTAATGTTTTTGTGCCCCCCATATAAAATATGTACACATTCATTATATTCATTTTTTTGAATAATGAACATTGTTTACCATACTTGCAGTGTAAATGAATCAGAGCCTTCTTTTGAAGCAACCAGAAGGTATTATTTCTATTTTAACTGTGCTTAATAAAAATAACTTTTCTTTCTCAAACTTTCCTTGAAACCTAATCTTTTACTTCCTGGTTATTTTGTTGTTTCTTTTTACATAACAAATCATTCATGAGAATGTGTTAGCCCAGTTTTAAGGGCAGTGGTTCTCAACCTGGTTATGCACATTTATCAGTTTAACAGAAGTAAATTTATTGGGCCAGAGAATTTGTTCACAGTAAGTCACATAATCTTCATCTCAGCAAAAATTGATATTGTTTTTTTTTTTAAATCCAAATTGGGATTGAGCTCTATCCACCTAAAATTACAGGTGGGAGTGAATGGGAAATAAATGGTGATGGAACATTGGAGTCTTCTATTCAGATAAGGAAGGAGACCCAGAAGTAGCAGTGCTAAAAACTTAAAGAATCAGTATGGATTTTTGTGCCCAAGGTTGGTCACCACTGTATGAGTATGAATACATCCATCTAAGAAGCAATATCTGCTTATATTACATTCTCACATCTTTAAATCCTTGAAAATTGATATTATAGGATGATAGTATTTCTAACTAATATTGTATATACTGCATATTCCATATACTACATATTTCCTTCTTAACTTTAAATTGCACTTACTGATCTCAAACTAACATAGAAAGTTTGTCCTAAAACTGAACTGGATCTCAAATTCCATCATCTTCTTTAGTCTCAGTTCAGGGACAGTTTCTTAATTACTGCATATCTGATGAATAGACATTTGGCATGATTTCTAAGAGTAATAAAAAGATAAGTTTGTAATTATTATGTTGTATAAATTCTTTTAATATGTAATTAAAATTCATTCTACTTAAATATAGTGGTCTTTTCTAATACTCTTTAGGACAACAGTATCTTAGGTTCAAGGAGTATATAAGCATTCAAAATATGCTTTTAAAATGTGCCTAAGCCACAAAACATATCAATCCATTATGGTGCATCTGATGGAAGTCTGTCCTATTTTTTAAAGGATCAGCAGAACAAAAACAACAAAATCGGTGCTTAGAGACAGTGGCTTAAATAGAATAGTAAAGATATGTGACTATGCAGAATAGTTCATGACTATTATATGTAATTATTTTTAAATTTCATATATAGTTACAATAATTCTGAAAACTCAGTTTGTAACTTTATATTTTAAATTGTAATTTCCTTTAATTTAGACAGAGTTTAAAAGTTTACATTTAAATGTTTTTCTACACACAAAAAATGTACCTCATTTTCTTTTTGATCACATGCCAGGCTCTTTAGATTAGGTATTAACAACAGTTAATTAAGAAGATTGGTGGATTTTGAAAATATTCCCCTTAGATCCCTTTTTGTTTCTATTTTTAAACCTCTTGACTTTCAGCTACAAGTGAAAAAATGTGCTTTCTTTGTATCACTCTGTCATTTTTATTTGCTTGTTTTTCTGATTTTGTAGCAGGAACAGATATTCTGTGGCCTATGCAGCTCAGAAGCCCTGGCTATTGAATGCTACAGTTGAGGAAAATATTACCTTTGGGAGCCCTTTCAATAAGCAAAGGTGATTATGAATTTATCATAAATATTAATCAGAATACAAAAAATGAATTATTTTTAATTATTGTGATTACTATTTTTCAAGTGATAGATCAAATAGATCTCCCCATTTCCTTGCTTTCTCTTTCCATGACCTACCACCAAGATAAAGGGGGGTAGCCACATGAAAAATAGGATTCAATGGAAAGCCCAAGTTATCTTTAACTGTTTGGACTCATCTTCATATGATATATGTATAAATGAACACATGGACATAGATATGAGAGTGTGTATTCATTTCAGGTTGTAGAGGGCAGTAGGGAAAAAAAGGGTGAATTAGAAGGGGAAGATGACTGAGGTGGGGTAGAAGTACAATTTTGGGGCAGAGGGAAAAGATTCCAGGCACTGGGAGTGGAAGGTATACCCCCCTTTTTTAGCCACCACTATGTGGCTCCTTTGTTGTTCTGAGATCAGGTTTCCATCATTATTCTTATGCTGCAGAACAGTTAACTTCATTAAGTGGAGGGAAAAAGAGAGAGCTTGATCTTAATCTTAAAGAATAGGAAGTAATTTTGTAAGAAGATAGAGGATGGGCATTCTAAGAAGTTGGAACTATCTAAAAAATGAAGACTGCCCAAGACCCAAGATTGATTCGGGACAGAGTGTGGTCCTGATTTTCCTATTCCTATCATATCCCATCATTCTCCTAGTCCTCTAAGCTAAAAAAATTAACCGTCCGTGATTCTTCCTTTCCTTTTCCTCCTCAAATTCATATCTGACTTGATTAGATAGTTTGTATAATGGAAATAAAATGCTATAAAGGTAAGGAGAGTCCAAATTGTGGAGGATTTTGAATGCCAGACAAATCCTTCTGTGTTTTAATCTGTAAGCAATGGCATGTATTTTCAAGTTTTGATCATAGCAATTTTTCAGGAAAATTAGTTTTATGGTAGTATGTAGAATTTAATGGAAATGGGAGAGGAATACTTGGGACACGGAGACAAGTTATCACATGGCTTTTGGAGAAATGATAATGATTGCTAGGCCGGTATGGTGAAAATGGAAACAGAAAATAAGTCAGACGAACAAGAAATGTTTTAAAGGAATGTTTACATGATTTTTACAACTTCAAAACTGAAGGCACATGAAAGAAAAAGGAACGTCAAGGAGAGGAGCTTGTTTAATTGGGATAGTTTTTAAAAATGGCAAATTTAGAGACATCTGAATGACTTCATGTGTTCAGTGAGTTTTAAGATTGGAAGTCAGGAGAGTGTATAGGAATGAATATTCGGATTTTTGCATTATCCACATGGAAGTCATAGTCAAGGGAGAGGGAATAAACATGTAAGAGCCTAGAATGGGCCAGGCATTGTGCTAAGTGCTTTACAAATAGTTTCTTACTTGATCTTCAGAATAACCAGAGAATTAGATACTATTATAATCTTCATTTTACATTTGAAGAAACAGAAATAGAAGATAGTTAAATGACTTGCCCAGAGTCACATAGTTATTAAGGGTCTGATGCTAGATTTGAACTGCGATCTTCCTGAATCTAAGTTTAATGTTGTCCATGGAGCTTCTTAGCTGCCTCTGAGATTGAAAGCTTGGTAGCTGATAAACTCTAAGAGGGAATGAGTCTGGAGAGAAAAGAGCCTAATGATAAGATGTCTTAGCTGACCACAAATTTAAGAGATTTTCTGTATTTCACTTAAGGTATAGGCAGCCCTTAAAAAAGCATGAAATTTGCACTAACATTTGTAAATCATACTAAAATACTGTCATATTGTCTAGTTTTGTCAACTCAAGATATGTAGGACTGCAGATTACAGCTACCAGTTCCTGAGCCTTAGAACACAGATCTAAAATTCCTCTTTTCTCTGAAGGTACAAAGCTGTCACGGATGCCTGTTCTCTTCAGCCAGATATTGATTTGTTACCCTTTGGAGACCAAACTGAAATTGGAGAAAGGGTAAGGTAAAAATTAGATCGTCTACAATTTATTTAAATAAAAGACAACATGGAGAAAAGCTTTGGATTTTTCTCATTAACTTCCCATGAAGTATAGCCAGAGTTCATAGCCTAAGTTGTATATATTTCACTAATCCTAGTAACAAGACTGTAAATGGCATCTAATGCTCTATACCCCTGGGTGGTGGAAATAATTGATCTCTTATGGCTATCAGACAAAAAGTCCTTCCATCCTCATCACCATAAATACTTAAGGACATTTCCTAAGACTCTCTTTTATACATTACCCCACTCCTCAAAATGTAATTCTGTTTCAGAAAGACTTTCTCTTATGGGACCATTGAAACGATTTTAGGAGTCTAAGTCATTCAGGATGATCAAGGCAAGCAGGGAGAAGTGAACCTCCAGGAACAGTTGGTGTCCTGTCGCTATAGAATTCTGAGTCTATGCTACAAATACACTGGGATAGAGGGATTCAGGGGAGTCCTTGGTAGGAACACCAGCCAATAGTTTTCAGGGTAAGATTAAATGTTCTTTGAATATCTCCAGAACAATTTTATTCATCCTATCTAGTTATTCTCAAGATAAAGTTTGGCAGAAATTTGGTAGAAAACTTGGCAGAAAACTGATGTTCAATACTTGATTCAATTAAAAATAGTGTTTATTAAGTGGTTTTCTTAACTGTGTGTCATCTGTACATCAAGATTATTGCCTATAACTTTTACTTTGCAATCCTCTAATGTATCTCCTCTTATAGACTATCCTTTTATCACTAGGTAAAAATTGCCTTAGACCTATCTTCTAATATTCAAGCAAAACTGGAAATATGTCTACATCCTGAAACTTTTACTACTTGACTACAGGAAAGCATATTGCCACATAGGGATCTTGCTGAGATAACTTGTAACAAATCAAAATAGAGAATCAATTGGTAATTTTAGGGAAAAGAAATACAATAATAAATAACAATTGCTATTTTATGGTTTCTTTTTAGAAATAATAATAATAATTTATATTACATAAAGAAAATATATTATAAATAAGCATTAAACAATCATATAAGTAGAGGACAAAAGTTCTATTCCCTAGTAAATATAAAATTTGACTCAATTAAAATTTTGATCATTAGAGTTATCATTTTATGAAAGTACCACCAACATTAGTTAGAGATAGATAAGTGATGAAGTGTATGAAATATATTAGAGACAGAATTGGAATCTGGCTTCAGATATTTACAAGCAGTATGACCCTGGACAAGTCACTTAACTTCTACTTGCCTTGGTTTCCTCAATTATAAAAGGAAAAAAAGAACAGCATCTCCCTCACAAGGTGTTGTGAGGATTTAAATGAAATCAAGTGCTTTAACAGTGCCTGACATGTAGTAGGTACTGTATAAATGCTTGTTCTTTCTCTCTTCCCTTCCTCTTAGAAATTACTTAAATTTCAAGGACTAAAAATGACTAAATTCCTGATATTAAGAAGGATGGTTACGTTTAAAAAGTAGTTTTGACTTTTATGTGTTGTCATATGCAAATCATTTTCTTTACTCAAATGACTAATATTTATGATCTATTGTGTTTATTAGGGGATTAATTTAAGTGGAGGCCAAAGACAAAGAATCTGTGTAGCCCGAGCTCTCTATCAAAACACCAACATTGTCTTCTTGGTAAGAATAATTCTTTTGCTTTCATATTTCATTTTTTTTACCTTAAAGAAGTAGACACTTAAAGATCAAGAGGAGTGTTTATTTACCAAAGAAAACATAGGTTAAATTTATTGTCTTATAGAACACAGGATTAGGTTAGGCAGAGAAGACACAGAAAAATAACAGATGACTGTAATGCCCAACACTAAGTACACAACATAATAGTGTATTGTTAAGTGGCTCAGGTTGTCCTCCCAGAGGACACCACTGAGGGGTCCAATGAATTACTGAAGGTTGACTGGATTATAATGATACATCGGGAAGAGTTTAAATGCTAGAATTCAATTTAAACTGCCACAATTACAATTTAATTTTTAAAACAATTATTCCAATAGGTCTCCCTGACCCTGGATCCACCATTCTACCCACTGTGCCACCCAGTTGACCCTGTGATTCATAGAAATCCTGAAAATTTTCAGGATTTAATTTTATTTCTTCCTATCTTACTAATATTATCAGTAGTCTCGGTTTTCCTCACTGATCATGTTTTTTTTTTTTTTAATTTAAACCATTATATCACTTGCAAATAGGTATTCTATCTTCTTTTTGTTAACTTCTTTACTTGTTATTCTTTGCAATTCTAAAACTATTTTACATAACACTGAGGTAGAGAGATCTTGTTTTGGCCCAACATTTATTCAGAAAGCCTCTAAGTTTTCTTCATTGCAAAAAAGTGATAGATTTTGCTTATAGATACATTTTTTTATTATTATTAAACAGACACATCTTAGAAAAATGGGAAATTCCTATAGTATCTATAAGAATATCTTTACTCTCATTAAAAAAAGAACCACACACAATATTTTAAAATTGTTGCTATTTTATTAGTAGCTTACTTGTTTATTTGTTTTTTAAATGAAGACTTATCAGCCTTCTGGCTATAGAGATATAGATGGTCAGATAAGCACTTTTGATTTAAGCCATTTTAACTTAAACTATTTTTAAACTAATCTAATTAAAAAATGTATTCCAAAAGGGATTAAGTCTTACAAAATTCTAAACTGAAATAAAACAAATATTTGGACCAAGAAAAGGGTTTTTCATCATGTCTTTTGCATCTGGGCTAAATGCAAGTTTTAGGGGCAAGAAAAGTAGTTTTAACTTAATGAAATCAATCTAGAAGGGTATTGTGTTGGATAACATTAGTTATGAGTGTTTAAAGTAGATTTGTGGAATAAAACAATTGACGTGTTTATGCTAGTGCAGTTTAAATGTTTTACTTATACACCTATCTTTCTAATTTGTGTGTATATAGCAAAAAAAGTGAAAATATATTTTGTCAGATACTGCTTCTCGGTTGCTTTGCTTATAATAAGATTTCTTAGTCTAATTATTTTCCTGATGTTGAGCCATCTTTGTATTCTTCATATAATTCTAGTTTTGTCATAACAAATAATTTTTGGATGTGTTACTAGAGCCTTTTGCTATGATTTTTTTTAACATTTCCCACCAATATTAGAATACATGTAGAGTTGCCTTATGGAAGGAGTTTGGTAAAATGTTCACTTTCCTCAATTATTAAGAATCATTTTTGTAGCATAGTTACTTATTGCTCTTAAATGTTTGACTGAATTAATTGTAAGTCCATCTGGATGTACAAAAAAATGGCCCTTTGAAGGTAGTTTCTTGATGGTTGGTTTAATATTACTTTCTGAGTCAACCAGTCAGCAAGCCTACCTGATTTCACTTAATGCATTGCACCAGGCAGACTATTGGCAGGATATTGTACACATACAAATAAATATAATACAAGATCAGATGTGTTGAGGGCAAAGAAAAAGTTCAGAAAGTGTTCTAGGGAAATTTTTGGAAGAAGAGTTCACTTTCAACTTGAGGGCTCAGAAAAATCTTCATGGATCAGAGGATCACAAATATGGTGCTGGAAAGGACTTTAAAAACCACCTAATTCTAGACTCCTCATTTGACAGATGAGGAAACTATGTTCTGGGAAGTTAAATGATTGACCTAAGGTGATAAGGAATAGTCATTGTCAAGTGAGAGAGGCAAGACTTAACCCAAGTTCTCTGACACCAGAACCAGCATGAGGAGCCAGTTTCTGAGCTATATTTTGAAGAAAATGAAGGATTTCAATAGTTGCCTAGGAAGGAAAAGCATTTTCCAAGCATGAACAATGACTTACTAAAGTATACAGATGCAGACAACAGGAAAAAAACCCCAGTAACAAATGGTTGTCCAGTGTACCTAGAATTTAAATCTTTGTGATCCCCTTTGGGGTTTTCTTGGCAAAGATACTAGAGTGGTTTGCTATTTCTTTTTTCAGATATTTTACAGATAAAAGATACTTAGGCAGGGTTCAGTGACTTGCCCAAGGTCAGCAGATTGTCTGAGGCCAGGTTTGAACTCAGATATTCCTGACTCCAGGACTGGCACAGTGTCCACTGCACCACTAAGCTACACTTGTAGGAGAATAATCTGCAACATAGCTATGAAAATTTGCTGATTTTCTTGTTGCCCTAAGGGTCAAGCATTAAAGTTTACATTTTATCCCATAAGCAATTAGGGAATTTCTGAAGGTTTTTAACTACAAGATTGAATGATTTTAATGACCTGAACATTACAATTATCTCAGTGATAGTAAGAAAGATGGACTAAAGGGTGGTGATATTCCAGACTGGGAAAACTATAATAGTCTATGCAGGGAGTGTCAGAGACTATGCTAGGGTGGAGGTAGTGCAAAGGGAAAAAGGGAACAGATGTGAGAGGTACTGTGGGAATAGCATTGACAAGATTTGGTAACTGATTGGATGTGGGCAATAAAGAAGGACACAAAGTCAAAGATTGACATTTTCAGCTGAAGTTACTGAAAGAATGATAATAGTGTTATCAAGAAACAGGGAATTGGGGTGGGTTGGAGGGGGAAAAAATCACGGGTGACTAACTCCAGTTTTTCAGTGCCCTCTTCTTGTCTCAGACCTGAGCAAATCACTGCATGTATATTGATATTGGATGGCCAGTGCATATATATGCATTTTATGTGGTCTGCAAATAATTTTGTATTAATTCATCCTAAATTTTCATTTTCTTTTTTAATAGTGTTGTGATTAAGGTTCTATATAGTTTTCACATTAACTGTTTCTAAGCAGCCTTCTTCCATCCTAATTTCAGTAGTTTGGTTTTTGAACTCAAATGAATGATTACAGACTTGTTATTAAAACAAATCTAGTTTGTTTTGGCTCAATGTATCTTCCATGAATTATAATGTTAAATTTTGAGGTTTTCATTGATTATATTAATTTTATTCCCAGCTTCCTGTCATTAGAATGCTCGATTATCATTCCCTTTTTGTGTCACTGATTAAATTTATTTTTTAACAATGTCATGTATTATTATATAAATGAATTTTAGTTTTTTTTCACTAGTACCATTATGGACCATGTGATAATAGAGTTGAGAACAAAACCCTGTGACACATAGCTATATAAATTGAGATAGAACCATTAATGAGAATTCTTAGGCATGGTCATTTGGTCCACAGATAGATCAAATAGTTCATATTTTGCCATTTTCTTGAGAAACATATCATGGAAAACTTTGTCAAAAACGGTGATAGTTCCATATCTACAAATCTAATGAATGGATGAAACATGAAAAGAAAATATTTTCACCTGAGTTGTTCTTAGTCAACCTATAATGACTCTTGACCACTATAAATGCTTATAAATCAAGCTGTTTTAATAATTATTTCTAGTATTCTCTTTCTGTGTAATTATGAATGTCAAGGTGACATAGTCACTTTATTCCAAGGTTCCTTCCTTTCTCCATCAAAATTGAATCTACAATTCAATCCCCAATAGATATTTTTGGGCAAATGAAGTCGGCAAATTAAAAACAATATTTATCTAATGTTCTACTTTCCTAGAGCTGCGCTCCTCTCATATGATTATTATAGCTTGCCTTGTGAAAGTTTTATAATCTTTAAAAAGAAACATTCTTATTTGCTGTTTCTGGCAAGGTAGTCTTCTCCAAAAATATGATTGTTGTATGTCACTTTTTAAAAATCCTCCCCTAAGTGTGCACTCTTTACTGTGCTTCTACACTTTGGTTCATTAATTCCAAGTAATACAACTTGTGGTTCTAGATATTAGTTCTTACAAATATCTGAACTGGGTTCATTCTTTGAGATTTCTCACTAATAGAGCAATAAATGTACTTACCCAGGGGAATTCCTAGAAACATAAATATTGTAGTTCATATCTTTCTAAAGATCCTGTTTCCTTTTCTCCTCTTTCCCCTTTTACCTCAGCAAGTAATGAAGATCATTAAATAGTTGCAAAAAAAGAAAAGATTTATTAATAATGGGAATTAGTCAATCAAATAATAGAAACAATTCCCCTTTCCAATTTGATTCCTTCCTTCTCTGAGATTTTAGAATTCTTTCTCCTAAGCAACAGTCCTACCACAGACTTCATGTCAATTTAATTTACTATATGGCATTCCCTGTGCTAAGTTCTGGAGACACAAAGAAATGTAGAAGATAGGCTTTGAGGGGACAGCTGGATATCTCAGTGGATTGAGAGCCAGGCCTAGAGATGGGAGGTCCTGGGTTCAAATCTGGTCTCAAATACTTCCCAGCTGTGTGACCCTGGGCAAGTCACTTGACCCCCATTGCCTAGCCCTTACCACTCGGTAAGGGTTTAAAAGAAAAAGAAGATAGACTTTGCTCTCAAGGAACTCACAGTCTAATAAGAGAGACAATAAGCAAACAACAATCCAGGATATAGTCCATGATTAGGGGAGATATATTCTTGTGTCCATTGCTTCCTATCTCAAGGATCTGCCTGTGTACTTTTTATTTGCTGCACTTAATTACACCTCCTACTCTCTATGTCCTCAGCCTCCACAGCTCTCAAAAAGCTCTCCCTCCACCTGGAGTCCTTCTTATAGTAGCATAATTAGTAGTCTTCCTCCTCCTCTAGTAACAATGCAAACAAGATGGAATTAAATAAAATTTCCCCCCAAGCTCCAGTATTTGAGTGCCAGGACCAAAGACCAGTTGCAAGAATGTAAGGCTAAACAGAAGACACAACTATGGCTCTGGAGCCTCTAGAAGATATAGATGTCTTTTCTACAGCTCTAGCAGATCTGTGTTAACCCCCAAAGAGGCAAAAATGCATCCTGTTTGAAAATTTAATTCTTCTTGTTAACTCAAGGTAATATTATGCAGGGTAAATATTGGATAAAATACCAAGACTGGAGTCAGAAAGACCCAAGATCAAATGTGGCCTCAGATACTTACAAAATGTGATTTTGGGCAAGTATCTGCCTCAGTTCCTTCATTTGTAAAATAGCTGAAGAAGGAAATAGGAAACCATTTAAGCATCTTTGCCAAGAAAACCCCAAATGGAATCAGGAAGAATTGAATGTGACTGAAATGATTGCACAACAAAATATACAGTGGGAGGAACATGAATTCTATTGTTCTGAAGATCTGAGCTTCAATATTATTTCTGCATCTTAATATCCATGTTAAGAATGTTAATTTCCCTCTATGGACCTCAGTTTTCTCATCTTTAAAATGAAGAGGCTGAACTGTGATGGTTTTAAGAACCCTTAAATATTTTAAATCTTTGGTCCTAAATACAGCCTAGGAAATGTCATCCATGTCTTTGCATGTTAAAAGTTACAGCCCCTATTATACATAGCTGTATCTTCTTTATGTAATCATTGATCATTTACATTTACATCATCCTCACCATTTCTGGTAAAGTTTTAAAAAAATAATAAACTCTAATCACTTTATTACAGTAATTACAGAATTGTGGTAACATAACTGTAATATGTTAAATACATCTTGCCTATTAAATGGCAATCATTAACTAAATCAGAATGCCCAGTGAAAGACTTGTTTCAGTAAGTATTGAAATATCATCACATCTCTTTGTCCAAAAATCTTTGTTTGTTGGTGTGCAAATTACCAACACTTTGACTTGTCAGAGGGAGAAAGGATAAACCAGTTTGTAAGATGTAGAGCTGGAATAAGGTAAATGTTTAAGAACTGGCTCTCCAAAAAAAATGTATGCACTATATTATTTTAAAGTTTAATCTGCATTATTAACATTTCATCTATCATTTTCTTAAGTCTAGACAATCATGAAAACAATAAATTTCTCTCTGATTTGTAGCATTTGTCACTTTGCAAGGCATCAATCCTTATATTAAAAATTTAGCACTTGGCTTTTGTTAGGCAGGATGAGCCAACTCCAACACATCCCTAACTAGATGAGTTATTAGAGGTCATCCAGTTCATAAAATGAGTTCACCCCCATTTTATAGATGAGGAAACTAATGCCCATGGAAGTGAAATTACTGGCCCAAGGTCACACAGGTATCAGAGGGAATTTTAAGACCATGGTCCTTACTGTCCTACACCAACCTATTACCGTTATACCTTTACAGACAACCCAGAGAAAACTAGATTATGAAAATTCAACTTAAATCCATTTTACATTGCTTATTTACATGCTCAGAATTTACCAGAATAATGCGGAGTACTCTGGGAATTGTTTAGCCTCTTTACAAAAGAAAATATTTTCTTCTACTCTATTGGAGCCAGAAATAAATCCTAAAGACATCTGGATTATAACCATGGTAGCTTCCTGAATTACTCAAAGCCAGCATTTTCCTTCCGACTCAGTCTGAATAAACGCAGCTGCCTACATAACCTAGAAGTCTTTCTGACTAAATGGATCATTGAAATGTGTCCTCAGTAGTAAGTGGATTATAATTCGCTCCTCTGAATTATTTTTTATGGAAACTAAAATTTAAATTGTAATTTTTAAAGAGTTTCCTAATAACTAATGTTTCACATTTTTATTACTGAATAATTCTGATGTCTCATAATAACCTTGGTGGTACTTCAGATTTTATGTTAGTGGTGACATCTCCTTTAATGAAATTCCAAAAGATCAGAAGGTTTTCTATTTTTGCATAGTATGTTTTCTATTTTTTCTAGAAAACATCTTGCTCACATGACATATTTTGATATTTGTTGTTGGTTAGTCATTTTTTAGTCATGTACAGCATTCTATGACCCATTTAGGGTTTTCTTCGCAGAGATGCTGGAGTCGTTTTCCATGTCTTTCTCCAACTCATTTTACAGATGAGGAAATGGAGGCAAATGGAGTTAAGTGTCTTATCTAGGGTCACATAGCCCACTCAGGGTCTGAGGCTAGGAAGACAAGTCTTCTGACTCTAGGTCCAGTGTGCCTCCTAGCTGCCTAATTTTATTTATTAGGGCTTTATTTTTTGAAAGCAGCTGGGATATATCCTAAAGTCAGTATAGTGTTAACTAGATACATATGCAACAAAGCATAGCTTTGGATTCAAGATGTTAACCTGGGTGGGAGACATAACCTTGGCAATTTTTCCAAGAATGAACTTGAGTAAACCATTGTTAGCTTGGAAGGAATGGGACAAAGCCTTCGCCATAAGTCAATGAGTCAGATAGCATTTATTAAGGACTTTCTATGTGACAGCCCTTGTGCTAAGCTTGGGGAAAGGCAAAAACAAAACAAAACAAAACCAAAAAAAAACACAAAAAACCCCTCATAATTTTTGCCCTGAAAGAGCTCACAATTTTGCATTTAACTTGCAAAAAGTCCTATATACACATGTAATATTTACATATGTGATATTTGGGGAGCAATTTCAAAGATAAGGTATTGGGGTGGGAGCCGATGGTGAATATTAGGAGGTGAGATTAGCCATGGTGAATAGAGAGAGTTTTGGAGTCAGCCAGTGAAAAGGCATGGAATGGAGAAAGTGGAGTGTCGTCATATCAGAAGAAAGGTGAGAATGCCAGTGTTATCAGATCATAGAGTAGGAAGAAGGATGTAAAGTATAAAGGGGCCAGAAAAGTAAGAAAAGTCCAGGTTGTAAAGGGTTTTGAAAGCCAAATGGGAATTTTATCTTTGAACCTATAGTTAATAGGGAGCCATATGAGGTTATTGAAGAGGAGATGACATGGTCATACCTTTGTTCTCAGAAAATCATTTTGGCAGCTGAGTGAAGGATGATTTAGAGTGGGGAGAGACTTGTGGCTGGGTGGCCAATAAGAATATTGACTAAAGTTACAAAGGGTTTGGCAAAAAATAGCAGCCATAAAACTAAACTGTTGAATTTTTTTTAACAGGAAGATTAAGCAGTTAGAGGTGTCTGCTATATCTTAGAGAAAATCATTAACAAAGGAGAAAGGATTATAATAATACTTTTATAATTAATACAATTTTTCTTCTGCTTAGGAAATGTCCCAAATGGGTTTATATTAGTGGTTTTTAATAATGAGTCATTAATGGAATCCAAATACATACAAAGGCAAGTCCATCTTTTTGTAGATAGCAGCAGCACCTCTAATCATAATCTATAAATATAGCACTTGCATAAAACACTGACAGAAAAAAAATCTGTAACATTCTATTGTTTTATGTGGTTATGGCACTATCTTATTTTAGAGTCTATAATTGATGAGCCTTCTTTGAAATTTCCCGATTCACCTATTCAAATGCTATGTTGCTATGATTTTTAAAAATTGTGCCATACTAGTGTTTTGCATTATCTCAAGTCATGAAGGTGATACTTATGCAGCCAATTGTAATATCTTTTAGAGAAATTCAGTACTATTTCTTTATTTATATTATTTATATATATTTTTCCTAATGAGTACTCTAAAAATCTACTATCATTTTAGAGCATAACTCTGCTTTTCCCAAACCATTTATTTTAGTCCTATTAAATTTCCTTATTTCCACCTGGGCAATCTTCTTTATATCTATTTTAATTATCAGTTATTTAACTGCATAGAATTATTACTCTGGGTCTGGAATTTTTGATAAATATTTAATAACTCATACCTTCAGATAGAATAGTTGAAATTTTCCTCATGTAAATAATCATTTGTTATTTAATTAAGAGTTTCATAGTGAATGAGAATATAAGACATAATCTTCTTAGTTCTGCTGTTATCATAGTATATTAATTTAGGCATCTTCATTTATAAGTGGGATGGATTTTACTATGAAGGAAAGAATATCAAAAGATTCCACCAGTTTGCTCCTCTCCTACCATTGTTTTTAGTATTTTCTGGAAGTTTAATGGAACTTTATGGGCATTTGCATTTTAAATGGAAAGTTAAAATAGTTGCATTTGCTTATGCATCCCACATCAAAATTCAGTAAAAGATGTTAAATGTGGGTGAAAGCATGCTCTTCCCTGAGGCATCTTGTGGCAAGGATAGAATAGAAATTGATTGCTCCAGCTCAACTAGTACTGAGAATTGAAGATTTTCTTTACTTTAAATACCATTTCTTCTTCATCCATTCCCTTCTCTCCATTCATACAGCCACGTCTAACCATATCAATCCTTTATTCAATAAATTCAGTGCCTCCCTTTTATATCTAATATCAAACATAGATTTCTCTGCCTGATATTTATAACCTTTTATAATCTCATTTCAATTTACCTTTCCAGGTATTTTATTTTCCTTCACACAATCTTTATTTCAGAATTTCAGTGTACAACCAAACATGGGATAAGTATATGAATGACAACCCAGGAGATGAGTCAAGAAAAGTCATATAGATGGGAAAAATATCAGAAGAGAATAGCATCACAAAAACCCAGTGGAAAGTAATAAATGAAATCTAATCCAGACTTACCCCAGAGGTCTTTCTGGATCTAATCCTTTTATGATTTTTCACACATAAAGTTGAACATTTTCTATCTGTGTGTTTGTAAAGGTTTTCCTAATGCCTGGAATACATTTCCTCCTTCTCTTAGAATCCCTTGTTTTATTCAAACTTCATGTACATTTTGAGATAGCTGCCATACTCCACAGCTCTAGCACTATTCAGAGGGTTTGTACCTTCTGCTGTTTCTGGCATAACTCCAGAAAATAGGACAAGGTGGCAGTATGAATGCTACATTAAAAAAATCCTTACCTTTGTCTTGGAATTGAAACTAATTATTGATTCCAAATCAGAAGAGTGGTCTAAGGGCTAGGCAACTGAGGTTAAGTGACTTGCCTAGGATCACACAGCTAGGTCTGTGTGATCAGACACAGAAGTGTCTGAAGTCATATTTGAACCAAGATCCTCTCAACTCTAGGTCTGGCCCTCTATCCACTGTGCTCCCTACATGCCTTGATACATTTTTAATGTAAATAAAGTGTTAAGAATAAGAGAGGAAGGGGAGATGTGGAGGAGTTGCATTTTGGCTTTGGTAGAAGTACCAAATTGATGAAATCATGGATTATCATAATATTAACATATTAAAGATATCTCCTTTTTTTCTCTCTCTCTTTCTCTCTATCTCTCTCTCCCTTTCGTCTATCTCTGTCTCTTTTTGTCTCTGTGTCTGTCTGTTTCTCTTTCTCTCTCTCTCTCTCTGTGTCTCTCTTCCTCTTCCTCTTCCTCTCTTCTATCTCTTTCTGATGAGCTCTGATGATTATATCATTATAACAAATTATTATTTATTATGTTGTTATAATAAATCAGATCCTACCAGGTAAAACAAATATTTGAAAGCGTTAGTTTATACTTCACATAGAGCATAAAATATGTACCATTGTTTTTAGACTGTACCTAGAAGATAATACCTTCACTTGAAAAGTCTTTAATCAATATGTGTATAGATAGTTTGAGTTGGCCATCATCTGGTTCTGACTATGCCCCCCCCCTTCCCAAATTTGAACCTTTGGTGAACCATTTCCAATATACACTATCTAATCTTGAATCCTTTAATGCTTATGCCTCTCTACCTTATTGCCACTATCCAAATTCTCTGATCTTTCTTATGTGTTACTGAACAAGCTGGAGGACATCCTATAACAGTACTGACTAGATCAACCACAATTATATTTAATAAGGCCATTTGCCCCAAGCTCTTTCTTTTCCCTTCCTTATTTCACCTTGCTTTGATGTAATTCACAACTTCCTTTTTTATTCCAGTCTCTGATAAAGAGGGGACCCTCTCTCACCAGGTTATTGTCTTGATTCCTTCTGGACTGACTTTCGACTTCATTACTCACTCTAAAGTGATCAACAATTTTTAAACTGACAAATCTGGTCTTTTTTCTGTTTACTGATCTGTAAGATGAGCTGGAGAAGGGAATAGCATTGAGGTAACTGTAGGAAGGTAATATATTCAGCATCTCAGCTAGAGGTAGGGAGCTTAAGTGGGCAGCTAGTTGGTACACTGCATAGACTGTGGGGCCTGGAGTCAAGAAGACTCATCTTCCTGACTTCAGATATGGCCTCAATAACTTACTTGTTTTGTGAGCCTAGCAAGTCACTTAACCCTGTTTGCCTCAGTTTCCTCATCTGTAAAATGAGTTGGAGAAGGGAATAGCAAACTCCTCCAATGTCTTTGCCAAGAACTCCCCAAATGGGATCACAGAGAATTGGATACAACAACAATTAGATGCAACAGAAACTTGAAACCAATTGGGAGCCTGTTGAAGGTAGGGAGCAGGGAGGGAAGGGAATAAGCATTTATAAAACATCTACTGTGTGCCAGAACTGTACTAAGCACTTTACAATTATCTCACTTGATCTTGACAACAACACTGTGAGGTAGGTGCTATTGTTATCCACATTCTAGTGTTTAATATTTCAGATGAAAGATTTTGAACTAGAATGTGAAAGGAGAGGACAGATGCAAAAGATTTCATGGATATATATATATATATATACATATATATATATATATATGTGTGTGTGTGTGTGTGTGTATACACACACACATATATGTATGTTAAACTTAACAAGGCTTTCTTAGAGAAGGAAAAAAATGTGAGCTTCAGAATTTGGATCTCAATAATTTGAAGGATTATGTTTCCCTTACTAGAATTATGGAAGTCTTGCTATGAGATCATTTTGGGAAAATATAAGAGATTGTGTCTTGGATATGTTGAGTTTGAAATACCTATGCCTACCTATGTAGATATAGTATTCTGCATAAAAATAACAAAACCCGTAGGAACTCTCATTTTTAAAAGCTCATTAAAAAAGGGAAGAGAAAGAGACACAAAGACTTTGTGTAGTGAACATACTTAATGAGCAGAAGAAAATTGATGGATCAAGAATGGAGATAAACATAGAACAATTGGACAAGCAAAGGAGAACCTAGAGAGGTGTTGCAAAATTCATGAAGGGAGGAAAGAATGGTCAGGAAGAAGGGTTGGTCAATAGTGTCAAAAGCGACAAGCAATGTGATAATGTGATAACTGAGGTGGGTAAATGTCATTGGATTCCATATTTAAAGAAGTATTTTTAACCTTAGAAATTGAAATTTCAACTGAATGGTGGGATCAGAATTCATAAGGCAAGAATAAGAAATTAGAGGGAATGGAGAGAATGGAGGTAATGTGTATAGAAGATCCTTTCTAAATATTTGTCTGTGAAAGGCCAAAGAAATTTAGGACAAGATAAATGGCAGTCTAGTGAAAGTTATTTGAGGAAGGAGGAAATCTTTGCATGTTTGTAGGTGGTGGGAAGAATTAAAAGAGAAAAAGGGAAGAGAGAAAATTAAAGAAAAGGAAGGAATGATCAAGGAAGAATGCTTCAGGAACCTATGTGAATGGATGGATTCAAGAACACAAATGGAGACATTAACCTTAATAAGGAAAAAGGGCCAAATTCCATCATCAGAGAAAAGAACAAAGGAGAAGAGAACAGAGGATAATAAAGAAGAGTTTTAAGCTAATAAGAACTAATGTATGAATACTTAAGAAACTATGTATATTTTACAAATAATTTGAGGGAATAATACTATCCCAATAATTTTAGTTAAAATTTTCAAAAGAGACAAAATTTTTAAACACAACCTTTTTTCTTCTCCCCCTACCCCCAATGATGTTTGATTCAGGATGATCCATTCTCTGCACTGGACATTCATTTGAGTGATCATTTGATGCAGGAAGGGATTTTGAAATTTCTCCAAGAGGATAAGAGGACACTTGTTCTTGTGACCCACAAATTACAGTACCTGACACATGCCGACTGGGTAAGAGCTGGGAAGAGATCTTCAGTGATTGATATTCTGTCTTGCACCTTGCACAATTAATGACTTGAAAATGTTTTCAGTGATTTTAAGACTAAAGATAATTAAATTTTGCTGGTTAATTGTGAACGTAATTTGTATAATCTATTTTTAGATCATAGCTATGAAGGATGGTAATGTTCTAAGGGAAGGAACTTTGAAGGATATTCAAAACAAAGATGTTGAACTTTATGAACACTGGAAAACACTTATGAATCGCCAAGACCAAGAATTAGAAAAGGTAATTGTAAATAGTCCTAAAATATCCAAATGGCCTGGAGTGCATACTGATTTATCCTTGAAATGGTCTAAGATAAATATCAACAATTTATAATTTTTAAAAATGGCATTGTACTGATTAAAGAACCAAAAATATAGTAATGTTTATTTTAGTAATTAAGATATGATTAAGTACATAAAATTCTAATGAAATTATTACAGAAATGATGGCCAAATATATGAAAAATATATTACATGTATATGTTTATACAACATACACATGTATGTAATTTAAATTCAGTCTTCAAATGTTATTTGTATGATCTGGATTGTCTCTTCAGATAAGCCATCTTGCTATTTGACCTCTCTGTCTCTTTTCTCTTTTTTCATCGGTACAATAAGAATTTATTTAGATCTCTTGACATTTCTTAGGCAAAGAATCATGGATGAGAGCCAAAATGACTTTGAAAGAAAGGAATGAAGGTGGACCAAGGAAATAATTGTAGAGTGTTTAATTATAAATTGACTGAGAGGATAGAGAAACTGGAGACCGGGGCGGGGGGGGGGGGGAGAAGTAATGTTCTCTCTCTATATAGCCCAAATTAAAGAATTTGCAAGTTGAAATTGTTCTCCTATGATAACTAACCCTGATAAGTTATCCAAGTCCCTAAAAGAAATTGGTGAGAAATTAAAATATGACAATTAGAAAAAGAGAATAAATATATGGATCACAACAAGAAAAATGAAAGCATTGTTTTTTTAGAGCTCATATTGTTTCTGTTGATTTCTCTAAAGATCCTAAGGCAGAAAGGGAGAATTCTCATAGGGAAAAAAAGATACATTTTGAATATATGAAGAGACTAGAACAAATCTCTGAACCATTCAAATGATTTTTCCTATCAAAACAAGATTTAAAGGAACAGTCAGCAAGTGCCCACTTAGGGATTCTGTTGGGAGAACCTTGATTATATGCTTATTGGGGATGATGCCAAAAGACATTTTTATAGTATTTAGATGCCAGGGACAAAAGAGTATGACGAAAGCTTTAGGAGTGGGGCAATTTATGATTTACTTTGGAAGAAATATCTAGGAAAAAATGAGAATATTGGCCAGATTTTATAGCAAAAGCATTACACAGGCCAGGAGTAATGTCAATTTAAACATATTTAGATATGATGGAAAGGCATATACCTAAATACATATGGATCTGGGGAGAGAATAAAATATGGGCTGATATATACCTAAATTCTTCACATATGAAAACTATGGGAATGAAAATGTATTAGGTATAGAACAATGAATCTTTTTAAAAACAAAATAATTTTGTATTACTTGCTTTATGGCAAGAAATAACAATTACACAGTATCAGAGAAAATGGTTTGGATGAGAAAGGACACAAAGCAGGAGAGAAATGAAATTGATCTATTGCAAGCCTTATACGTTAAGGGCTCACAGATGTACAAGGAGAAAAGAGTTTATTGAAGGGTTTGGGAATGTGAATGAGAAGGGATTTGAAAGAGTAAGAAGAAAAGGAGTAGAAGACAGAAAGGATTAGAGATTTTTGAGCATGATTTAATTAAACATTATTCAAGAATAGTTCTAATTTGAATACATGAACCTATTTCTTTATGAAGTTAATATGAACAATAGTATAGATCATGTTCTAACAAGATTTGTTTACATTTTCATATCAGTTTGCATTTTCTTGGCTCAGAAACTTAAAACATCATACATAATTGTCTTTATAATATGCCAAAGAGGTAAATTTTTTTTAATGGCTCAAAAGGGGTTCAGCAATCAATTACCTTTTTTTTAATTTGGAAAATTTTATTTAATTAATTAATTTAGAATATTTTCCCAAGGTTACATGATTCATGTTCTTTCCCTCCCCTTTCCCCAAACACCCCCCCCCCAGCCCATGTGCAATTCCACTGGGTTTCACATGTGTCATTGATCAAGACCTATTTCCATATTATTGATATTTGCACCAGAGTGATTGTTTAGAGTCTACATCCCCAACCATATCCCCCTCGACCCATGTGATCAAGCAGTTGTTTTTCTTCTATGTTTCCACTCCCACAGTTCTTCCTCTTTCTGTGGATGAGTGTTCTTTCTCATAAGTCCCTCAGAATTGTCCTCGATCATTGCTTTGCTGCTAGTAGAGAAGTCCATTACATTCGATTGTACCACAGCGTATCCGTCTCTGTGTATAAGGTTCTCCTGGTTCTTCTCCTTTTGCTTTGTATCAATTCCTGGAGGTTGTTCCAGTCCCCATGGAATTCCTCCATTTATTATTCCTTTTAGCACAATAGTATTCCATCACCAACATATACCACAATTTGTTCAGCCATTCCCCAATTGAAGGGCATCCCCTCATTTTCCAATTTTTGCTACCGCAAAGAGCTCAGCTATAAATATTCTTGTACAACTCTTTTTCCTTATTATCTCTTTGGGGTATAAACCCAGCAGTACTATGGCTGGATCAGAGGGCAGAAAGTTGTTTAGCATTCTTTGGGCATAGTTCAAAATAGCCCTCCAGAATGGTTGGATCAATTCACATCCACCAGCAATACATTAATGTCCTGACTTTGCCACATCCCCTCCAACATTTATTACTTTCCTTTCAACAATCAATTACTACGTTTATTAAGTACCTATTATGTGCTGAGCACTGCACTTATCAAGAGGGATTCAAAAACTAAAGTTAATTGGTCCCTGCCCTCTCTTGGGGAGGACAACATAATTATGGTTAAATATATAGAAAAATATAGGATAAAATAGGACAAGAAGACACTAGCAACTGGGGATCCAAGAAAGGCTTCATATAAATCAGGGATTCCTAAATCAATATGGCCATCAATCAGTGATTGCCTTAGATAATGCTAACCCACTAGAGTAGGTGTCATCCTCTTTCTACCTTTCCAGTTTCCTTTTACCTTTCCTTATACATACCCTGTGATACAATGATAGTGACCTCTTTACTATTCCTTGAACATGACACTGATTGTTTTCACTGGTTGTCTCTCATTCCTGGAACTGTGCCCCTTTCCATTTCATTTTTCTTCTTGGAAGTTTCAGGAAAAGTCCAAAGTTCTGTAAGAAGCCTTTTATATGCCTCCTTAACCATAGAACCTTCTCTCTCAGACTTCCTCTCATTTACTCTTTATATTGCTTGTATGTACATAGTTACACTAATGTTGTTATTTTTATTTTTTGTTTTGCATTCCCCGAAACTTAGTACAATGCCTGGCAACACAGGCATTTAATTAACGTTAATTGCTGGATGGTTGAATTTGAAGATCTGGGTTTAAATCATAGGTCTTCTATTTCCTATTTCTGCGACTGTGGTCTGGTCACTTAACCTCTCTGGAACCAATTTC
The DNA here is from genome assembly GCF_027887165.1 of Monodelphis domestica. Classification (NCBI taxonomy): domain Eukaryota; kingdom Metazoa; phylum Chordata; class Mammalia; order Didelphimorphia; family Didelphidae; genus Monodelphis; species Monodelphis domestica. Next base: position 132,650,318 of record NC_077231.1, on the reverse strand, counting down.
TTTCTTTCTAAAATAAAGGTGTCTTTTAGCTCTAAATCTTAAGATCCTCAAATTGTTGTCAATGTTAATCATAGGATATGGAGGCTGACCAAACAACATTGGAAAGAAAAACTCTCAGAAGAGCTATGTATTCAAGAGAAGCCAAAGCACAAATGGAAGATGAAGATGAAGGTAGATAATTTCTTAAAATAGCTTTTATAAATACGACATGAATAGGCATTGGAGATGTTACTCTTTTTTTACCATTGAATTATGTGTATACTTTGTACATGATGAGCAAGATAGAAATGTTGGGATGTTTCAGAGAAAAAGATATTAGGTCTAATGGGAATTATTGTAGAAAATAATGAAATCTGAGGAATAGGGTGTGAAACAATAAACAAACAATTATTGGTTACTGATATGATGCCTTTCATTCTATTATACTTATGGGTGTGACAGTTTTTAGGAAAAGGTAGTGTGAAAATCAAACAAGAGTTGGACAGGGAGATTTGATTTTTTCCCATAATGATATATATTCATGTCACTAATAGATTATTAAAATAATATAGCCAAAAGATACTAGTGGCAGTTAATCCCTTTGAAATGAACAAGAGTAAAGATATAGGTTAAAATATTTATATTTTGATCATAACAATATAGTTTTTGTGAGGTTTTCATGACAAATCCAGAAATAATGGGTCTGAGAATTAGAAAACTATTTATTTTGATGTAATTTTCTGAGCCTTATAATAGTAGATTGGGAAAGAGGTTTATTAGAAATTTTTAAGAAAGAAGATGAAATATTTATATTCCCTTGATATTTCTTGACAAAAAGTTTATAACATAAACTACTTAAGAAGTCTGTGAGATAAATATGCTAGCATATTTAATTTGTTTTCTATGCTATTTTCACAAATGGCTAAATTTAAGTAAGCTAAATGAAAAGACAAAATGGTTATAATTTATAAATATAAGGAAAAACAGCAATCACAAAATATTTTGTTTGATCACTTAAATAATAGATAATAATTAAACAACAGATGATAATTATTCAGAATTATTTACTTAAAATTTCTCTGGGATATTTTGTATTTATATATTTTAGAACATTGTGAATTGGCTCCTAAATTGAATCGTCAATTTTGAGTTCTCAAGTAATGATATATTTTAAACATTCAATATTATGTACCTGTGGACTTGTAGATTATTAGCAAGTACTATTCATCCAGTATGAATATGCACATACAAATATAGAGATCCCCAGTTTCCTAAAAAAAAGAATTAAGTACACCCTATAGACATTAATTCTTATATAAATTTAATATATAGTATATGTTATATACATAAAATTTATGCATGAATTTATATCTGCATCATACAGTAAATTAAAGATAAAGCCAGGCTGAAAGGTATTGACCAGTCGAAACTTTTGAAAACTATAGACCAAGGTATTGGTAGAGTATTTCTTCAAGTTTTTGATAATCACTAATCTCAGATGCTACATATCTATGATGTTGATAAATGTGGCAAAGGACAATTTTTTAAAAACAAGAATTTGGTAACCTTTTTTTTTTAACCCAAGGTTAAAAGATGCTTTGGGAGATTTTCATCAATTTAAGATACGGCTCCTGCTCAGAAGAGTTGCTTTAAGATAATTTTTAGCTGTGTTTTTCAATATTTCTTGTGTTTTAAAATAAATAAAGGAAAATGAATTGTACTTATACTCCTTAACAACATGAAGTTTTATCAAATTTTTGGTATGCAGAAGAAGAAGAGGAAGAAGATGAAGATGATAACATGTCCACAGTCTTGAGGCTCAGGACTAAAATGCCGTGGAAGACTTGCTGGAGATACCTGACTTCTGGAGGATTCTTCTTCCTTTTCTTGATGATTTTTTCCAAGCTCCTGAAGCACTCAGTTATTGTAGCCATAGACTATTGGCTAGCTACATGGACATCTGACTTTAATGGAAAGGATAATATAAGTGGTTATCAGGTAGAAACAATTTTTTAAAATCACTAAACAAAATATTGGGGGGGGGAATGCTTCAGTATCCTACTACTAGGCTATAATCATATCCTGCAATCAAGTCTTCATACCAAGATTCTTTTTAGTCTAAATTAAAATTTCACATGCTATAATGATACGTTAGCACTTAGCACAGTGCCTCACATATAGTAAGCACTTAATATTGTTTATTGATTATTGAGGAATGTGGGATTATATTCTTCCTTTCTGAATTCAATCATTCCCTTGCCCTGTTAACAACTGCTCTTACTGACCCCCATGACGTTATACATTTAAATTTGATAATCACTATGAAAGAGGTTCTCTTGCTTCTTGTATATATGTTCTTTAGAAATAAACCTAAACATAATTACTTAGTGAAAATTAAAATTTTGGTAGTTAATGCTTTGATGAAAGCCAGATATGAAAAACTAGAATCTCCTGAAATTTAAACTCATGTCTTGATTCTCTGGCCAGTAATTCTTTGCTATAGAATCAGAGTAGTTTCTGGCTTCATGTCCTGCCTCTGACACAAAAGCTATTTGATCTTGGACTTAAATTCTACATGATGATGTACCTCACTAGGGCTTGGTCCATTAAGTCATTAGTGGATTAAAATCTGCCTTAGTGTTGGGAGATCTCCCTGCTGAAGAAATCATAAATTCTTTGAAAAAATGTGTTAAATTTGAACAAATATACAAAGCACAGAACTCTAAGCTTATTCAACAAAAGTGCTTTTGATAAATTTATAAATATCCTTGATTGGGTCTCTTTCAGCTCTAAATTTGATAATACTAACTATGGTTAACAAGAATATCAGAAAATTATAATTAGTCAAACATATCAAATGATTAATCAAAAACAGTTAAGGTTTTGATTTATAAATTATAGCACTGAGAAAAAGAAATGAATGAAGACTGGACAAGGCTTTTCACTTTTTAGCACTAAGTAACTAACAAAAGAGATCAGACTAGTATTCAAACTAGATCTATTATAGATCATAGCATTATAGGTGCAATTAGAACAAGATCTAATTATTGTATGATAGTAGAGTAGCTGGAAAAAGCAAAATTATACTTTCCCAAAAAGGTGCCTAGGATATAGAAAAATATTGCTATTTTATTGTGCAAAGTACTGCTTCAGTCATCTATCAAATAAGACCTAGTATTTTTTCTAATTTAAGATTTTTAAAAATAATAAAGTCATAGTTTTTTTTAAAATATATTTTATTTGATCATTTCCAAGCATTATTCGTTAAAGACATAGATCATTTTCTTTTCCTTCCCCCTACCCCCCATAGCCGACGCGTAAGTCCACTGGGCATTAGATGTTTTCTTGATTTGAACCCATTGCTTTGTTGATAGTATTTGCATTAGAGTGTTCCTTTAGAGTCTCTCCTCTGTCATGTCCCCTCAACCGCTGTATTCAGGCAGTTGCTTTTTCTCGGTGTTTCCACTCCCACAGTTTATCCTTTGCTTATGAATGGTGTTTTTTTCTCCTGGATCCCTGCAAGTTGTTCAGGGACATTACACCACCACTAATGGAGAAGTCCATTACGTTCGATTATACCACAGTGTATTAGTCTCTGTGTACAATGTTCTCCTGGTTCTGCTCCTCTCGCTCTGCATCACTTCCTGGAGGTTGTTCCAGTCTCCATGGAACTTCTCCACTTTATTATTCCTTTTAGCACAATAGTACTCCATCACCAACATATACCACAGTTTGTTCAGCCATTCCCCAATTGATGGGCATCCCCTCGTTTTCCAGTTTTGGGCAATAAAGTCATAGTTTTAAGAATGTAAAGAGATCTAATCTGATTTCCTCATGTTTCAGATGAGGCAACAGAGGCTTAGTGAGGTTTAAATTAATTATCCAAGGTAATGAAGAGTAGTGCCCGTTTTTGAACCCCAGTTCTCTAGCTTCTATTCTGTGTGGTGCATCCTTTGTTATGCACTGTGCTAGGTGCCATAATAGGCCAAAAATGTAGTAAGATTATATCATCTAGCAGTTAGTATGGAATAATGTGTGGGAAGGATCATTTTGGTGCCTGTGGGAGAATTCTCAGATCCCTCAATCTAGCCCAATTTACCTTTAGAAAAACCACAGAAGGATAAGCCAGAAGCCAAAGAAGAAATGATGATGAAGAGGACATTGTGCATCCTTTTGAAAATTCAGTCTTTGAAATTTAGATATATCTTATGTGTCTTTGACTTGAAGTTTTTAACAATAGGAAACTTATTTTATTTCTAATAATCAGTGCATGCGTTTTGGTTATTTTTGGTTGTTGTTTTTTTTTCCTCTTCTAGTCTTATTATGTGGCTGGATTTAGTATACTTTGTGGAACAGGTATTTTCCTTTGCCTTGTTACATCTCTCACTGTAGAGTGGATGGGCCTCACAGCTGCCAAAAATCTTCACCACAACCTCCTCAATAAGATCATTCTTGGGCCAATCAGGTATGGAAATAGTCATTACACCAAAACAAACAAACAAAAAAAACCCCTTCCCTACATATATTTTTGGTAGCATGGTGAAAAAGGCTATCTGTAGTTCCTTGGAGTTAATAACAGATCATTCAGAAAGTCTGAGGACCATGCAAAGAAAGCAAGAAAATCTTGGGCCCTTCATCTTTAAATATTTAGTATGTAATTTGTTTGTTCTGTAGGTTCTTTGATACAACACCCTTGGGACTAATCCTCAATCGTTTTTCAGCTGACACAAATATCATTGACCAGGTGAGCATATGACTGTCTTCTTTTAGGAAAGATCTTGATACTTAATTCTTCACTAAGTTTATACTCTGATACTTCATTTTCCCCATTTTTAGATTTCCTTGAATTTCCTTATTTGCATACCTGTTTTATCTCTCCTCTTCAAAAATAAGAGAATAAAATTTCCTTGAAGGGCAGAGGCCAGATCGCTGTAGGTCCACACATGGTACAAACTCTTATGTATAGTAGATGCTTAATAAATGCCTTGGGAACAAATGAATGAATGGATTCTTAAAGGCTACATTAGAAAGATGTAATTATGTCCTAGCATGTAGATAATGAACAAAAGGGTCCATTGACCTCTCCTAGAAGTTCTCATTAAATCTCAGTTAGTTCTTTGACCACAGGACTCCAAAGATGTTGCTGACATTCCAAAGCACTAGAAGAAATGGAATACCAGAAATATTCGGTTTAGTCTAGATTCATCATGACTTTTCTGGTGAGGTCTTTGATCTGGCCCAGAGTAAAAGGAAAACCAGTATAATAGGATGACTTTCTAGTCCTGCCATTACTCTCATTAGATTTCAGAGAAGAAGTAAGGGAAGGTTCTAATAATATACACTAGATGCAAGGGGAGAATACCTTAAAGGATGGCATCCAGTTGCTTAAATATGCTCAGATGTTTGTATGGCCCCCTCTAATTATGGTCCCAGTGATACCGAACAGAATAATCTGCTGGTTTTAAAAACATAAAGACTTACTTTTGCATAACAGTATGTAATCTGAATTTTTTCCTCTCAAATTGCCTTTGGAATAGCACATTCCTCCTACTCTGGAATCTTTAACCCGCTCAACTTTACTCTGCTTATCGGCCATTGGGATGATCTCATATGCTACCCCTGTTTTCCTGGTCGCTCTTGTACCTCTCGGAATTGCCTTTTACTTTATCCAGAAATACTTCCGTGTGGCCTCTAAGTAAGTAAATAGAACAAAGGTATTTGTTCTGTATTTGAGTATTGCTAAAAACAAAAGAAAACTTATTTCTTGCATCTTTCAAAATAGTTTTTTTTTTAAATGATGAAAGGTTAAAATTGATGAACAAATGCACTGGATTTTAGAGTTCTCGTGGATTTCTTCTGTTCATCCACTGGTTTCAACTGACTGGTTTCTTTTCTGACTGTGACAGTGTCTGAAAAGTCTATAAATCCAGGGCACGTGTTCATGTAATCCCTGAACTACGAAGAAGTATTTATTTCCTAGCTACTATGTACCTAAAAACATTAACCTCTCTAACCAACTAGACATTTGATATGGATTTTAAAGTGAAAATTGTTAGGGTTGGGACAGATTAACAAGTTACCATAAACATTTATTACACACTGAAGACTACACACATATCTGGAAGAAATTTCTATATCAATGGTATAATTTGAGGTAGGGCAATAAAAATACATCGCAAAACAGTATTTAGTAAATCTTGCTTATGTGTTCCCTTGGTATTGTCATGAAATTAAAAAAAAGCAAAGAAGCCGTCATGCATATTAGGTAGACACTCTGTGGGAAATTTATTTTACTATAGTTATAAATATCAAAGGATTTTTAAAAATCATTAGAATCACTAGAGGCCCCGTAATTTAAAATAATTAGAATATTTTTATTTAGAGCTTGAACAGTTAGGTGGTACAGTGGATAGAGCACCAGGCTGGGGGTCAGGAAGACCTGAATTTAGATCTGGTCTCAGACACTCTATGACCCTGGCCAAGTCATTCACTCCTGTTTGCCTCAGTTCCTCATTTTAAAATGAGTTGGAGCAGACAGGTAGGTGGCTTAATGGGTTAAGAGTTAGGCCTAGAGACAGGAGATTCTAGGTTCAAATTTAACCTCAGACACTTTCTAGCAGTGTGACTGGGTAAGTCACTTAACCCCCATTGCTTAGCTCTTGCAACTCTTCTGCCTTGGAACCAATGCACAGAACTGATTCTAAAACAGAAGACAAAGGTTCAAAAAAAAAATGATCTGGAGAAAGAAACAGCAAACCAATCTAGAATCTTTGCCAAGAAAACCCCAAATGAGGACTAAAACAGCTGAACAATTTAGATAATTTGAAAATAAAATTTTGTGTTAATTGTGTTTTCCCCTACTCTGCTCCTACTCAGTTAACTGTCATATTATAGTATCACATAAACTCTTAGGATGTCAGGTAAATTGTCTTTTTATTCTAAGAAGTACATTCTGTATTAGAAACAAAGAATCCTCAGAGTTAGAAGAGCCTTAAGAGGTAATCAAGTCTAAGACTTTTGCTATCCTTGGAAAAAAATGGTCATTGAACCTTTATTTCAAGACCTTCAATGAAGAGATAACCAACTAACTCCATCTTCATCGCACTCTAGTTTTGGATAACTCCAATTGTTAGGAATTTGTTTTCCTTATGATGAGTCATAATTCGCCTCATTGCAAGTTCTACCCATTGTTTATACTTCTTTCATTTGGAGAGTCCTTCAAATAGTTTTCCTGCTTATTTCCAGATCTCTTGTTTCATACTCTTCCATTTATCATATTGAAGCTCTTCACCATGGTTGCCCTTCTATGGAGGCTCCCTACCTTGCCAGTTCCCATAGTGGTGTGTAGGACTAAGTGTAATACTCTGAATGGATTCTGACCATTGCAGAATGCTGTGTGACTATTGCCTCTTTATTTCTGAAGGACATGCCTCTCTTAATGCAGTTTAAGATATTATGTAGCCATATTTCTTCTACTTTGTATTTGTAAAGTTTATTTTTTTGAACCCAAGTGAAAAAGCTAATCCCTATTCCTACTAAATTTCATCTTTTTGAATTTGGTCAATGACCTAACTTCTCAAGATCTTTTAAAATCCTATCACAGAGCACATTAGCCATTCATCACCACTTTATGTCTTCTACATATTTTATCATGTTTAATCTATGCCTATATTAAATAAATTCATTATAAAATCTGTCCCTCTCCCCACCTTTGCAAGAGACTTGTGATTTCATTGATATAGGATATTTCTGATAAGGAAACTCTCTGCCATCTTAGAGAATTGCTGAGTTAAGGTAGCATAGTTAGAGAGCCAGAGTAAGAGTCAGAGAAACCCGAGTTCAAGTCCCATCTTGGGTACATACTGGTTGTGTGACTCTTGTCAAGCCAACCTCTGAAGCTACCTACAGGTATTCGTCACCAACTTCTTGCCTTCCACATTAGGGACCAAACTCTGGAAGAACTTGTGGCTTGGGACCACATCCTCCTGATAGAGGTGACTGTCTCCTGTAATACTGATTTAATATAGAGCCAGATACACTTCAGTTCTCTTCTATTTGAACACCCCCTTCCTGGAAAGTGACCTGTTCATCACCTGCATAATCCACCTAGACTCCTCTACTCTGCCCACTTCACTTCATGGTTTTAGAACCATGAACCATGATCAGGTCAATTCTGGATCAGAATCAGCTACGAATAATCTACACTTCTTTGGCTCAGCTCATCACCTCTCCAACTTTTTGGACCCATGTACTTGCCCATTATTCCCTGATTGCTGTTGTTGTCCCCATTCAAATGTCAGCTCTTTGAAGACAGGGACTATCTGCATTTCTATTTGTATCTCTAGCATTTGGCACTATAGTGAATGCTTAATAAATACCCCTTTGTTCTGTTGTTCCGTCATTCATACTCAAATAACTAATAAAATATTAACATCCCTGAGATCTTCTTTGGAGACTTTTCCCCCATGAATGAAAAATCATTAATGACCACACTCTGAGTGAGACTTGAGAGACACTAATTCCGTATCACATAATTTATTTCTCCAACTTTGTCCTTTAGCAACATCCAGGTGAAGTTTTATGTATATTTACATTTACAAAGAATAAAAACTATTATCTCTAGAAGTGAGTAAGCATGACAGAAGGGATTCATTCGTTCAGACATGAATTTAAGGACACCTAAAAAGGACCAAGGTGCCATTTGACACAGTATATTTGCACATAGTTGGGCTAGTATGATAAAATTTTTTATTTCAAGATAAAATTGTAATGTTTTTTAACTGTTTTAAGGTACATTTACATAGATAAGAGAAATTATAGTACAGTTTAAAACATATTTAAAAATTCATATATCATTATTCACTAGGTTCTTCTGGTTTTAATAAGTATCTACTATATGACAAAGAATATGTTAGGTGCTGAGGATAGAAAGCCCATAGTAAAATATGCCCTACATTCTAGATACATCTTATTAGGGGAAAACAACATGAACACAGACAAGTTGAACTAAAGATACGTAAAATAAACCCAAAATAATTTCTGGGCATGAGAGTAAGGTAGGAATAGCAACTGGTAGGATCTGAATATGTCTTGTATGGGAATTAGATGAAGCTAAGGATTCAGAGAAATTCTAGTTAGGAAGGAATACAGTCCAGGAAAGGCAGACAGCCTGTGCAAGGGAGCAAAAGTTGAAATGTTGCAGGAAACAGAAAGTTTGCCAGTTTAGCTAATAACTAGAGTGCAGGAGGAGGAGTACTCTATAATGCCTGGAAGGTAGGCTGGAGCCAAATTGCAAGGAGCTTTAAATACCAGAAAGAAAGGCTTTATTTTGTAACAAAGGCAATGAGAAATCTTTGAAGTTTCTTGATCAGGGAAGTGACATAGTCAGATCTGGGATTTAGGGTTATTCACTTAGAAGCTATGTGAAAGTTAGCTTGTTGAAGGGAGAGACTAGCAATATGGAGCTGTTTGCAGTAATGCAGATTAGAACTCTTTAAAATGTTGAAGATTTTTGTGAGTGGAGGGAAAGAGCCAGATGGTAATATTATTGAAGAGGTAAAATCAAAACTGGAGAACTGATAATATATGATGGGAGAGAGGAAAGAGGGAAGAGTTGAGGGGAAATCTGAGGTTGCAAATCTGAGGGAAATGGAGAAGTTGGGAAGATGGGATGGTTTTGAAGAAAAGATAATGAATTCTGTTTTAAATCTATTACATTTGAGATGCCATGGGGGCTTTTATTTACAGAGACAAAGTCAGGAACTGATAAAGATGACCAGAGTTTAGGAGAGAAACTAAGACTAAATATATAGATATATAGATATAGATATAGATATAGATATAGATATAGATCTTGGGAGTCCTCTACAGAGAAATGAAAGTTGAATTCATACGAGGAGTAGGTACCAACAGAAACTTTAGTAAAGCAAGTGTATGCATGTAATAACACACACATATACGAATGCGAAGTCTTTTTGGTGTCCCTCATATGGTCATGGCAAGGGATCACAACAACCCTCATAGGATTCATTTTAAGCCTGGACGCCAGGAATATCACAAATTGTTAGATGTTCCTTGGGATCATCCTAGGACCAAACTGACCTCCAGTGGATGGTAGAGGGCAGTGGATAGAAGATGAATGTCTTTCTACTTCGGTTCTGTTCCACAGTCTATTCCCAGACCCAAGGGTCTAAAAAGTGTGTAACTTGGCAGTAATCATGGTTTTCCTTAGTGGGTTTGAAGTCAGAAAAGAGGAATGTTCATGAACCAGAATAGCAGGATTAAAAAAACAAAACAAGCAGCTGTAGGTGTTTAAGGAATAGCAACCCCTTTACACCCTACCTAATTTCCATTTTGCCCCTTTCTCTCTTATTTTTTCCTTTACTCATCTGTTCTTTTTGCTTTTTCCTTATAACCTCACATTAGGCTTGCTAATGGTGCCCATCAACACTGCGAAGCTTGGTTTAATTATGCCACTGGCACTCAGCTGATGAGGTTACCAATCCCTGACCCAGAAGGCAGCCAAGTGATGTGCCGGTTGGAGTGCTGGTTCTGAAGTCAGAAAGGCTCGAGTTCAAATCTATTCTCAGTTATTAGATCTGGGACCCTGGGCAAGTTTCCTAACCACTTGGCCAGATTCTTCAGCTAATACAATATGGATAATAATAGTACTCAGGTCACAAGGTTGTTGTGAAGATCAGACAATTTGTAAAGTGCCATGCACAGCCCCTGGCACATAGTAGGTTCTTAATAAATACTTAATCCCTTTCCTTCCCCAAAGATGCAATTAATCAAAAAATACGGAACAGGACTATATCCTCTACAGGAGATCAGGTCAAAGCAGCTTTGGGAAGTCAATGTATTAGCCTCAAAGAAAAGGCAAACAAACAAACAAGCAAACAAAACCACAAAACCCCTGCATTTTGCGGGCTGGAATATCTTGCCTTTGCTGGAATGACTAAGGTCCTAATTCCTAAACCTTTGGGTGAGTGAAATTGCTATAGGAAATGCCACACAGTTTTTGAGTACCTAAAATGGGATGTGTCCTGGGATATGAACCATTAAATGGCTGCATAACTCTACAGATCTGCGTGTTTTAAATATAAGATCAAACTGCTCTTTTACTTCTTGGTTTCACTAATTTAGTTCACTTTTAGTTTCACTAATTTTATGAACATGCCTCTGTTTATTCTCATCCCGTGTTTTGCCTCATGGCTAGAGTCAGAGCTACTTACTCTTAGTATCTATACACATTTATATACAGGTACTTGCTGAGATTAAATACAATTTATATATTGTGCAAATAGCAAAGGCTTTCTTTTAATTAAAATAATTCTTTTAATGCCTGATCTTTACCTTTTTGGACCATCTCTAGGAAAGACAATTTTTTTTTTTAAATTGAGTAAGTCCAGGGTTTATATTTGTTTGGGAGGTGGGACTGGTTGTCAAGAAGGTCCCAAGTTTGTCACCAAAGACACTTTTATTGATTCATCACTTTTTTCCTGTCTAACATGCCAAATATGTGCCTAAAAATCTTCTTATACAAGCCCCTTTATTGTACTAGAACCAGAACCTAGTTTTTGAAACCCAAAGTGTTTATTTAATAACATAAATATTATTTATTATATTATATATTTATATAAAAATAAAATAAATAATAATATAAACGTATATATCCTACAGCTAATATCTAGTTATTATAAAAAGAAGGAATCATGTGAATGTGTACTTTTATGAAACTCTAGTAATTCATTCCTTTGACATTTACTGAGATTAAAAAGCATAAGAGAAAGAACACTGGGTTTTGAGTCAGATGCCTTAGATTTGAATTTTGGCTTTGCCACTTAATAGCTGGCTGGCTTTCAGCAATGCACATCTCTCAGACTTAATCTCTTCATTTTGAAAATGAGGGGATTGAACTAAATGATCTCTCAGTTCTCTTGCAGATCAAAGTCTAGGATGCTACTTTGTGCTCAGTATCATACCATATCAGGAGACTCTAATGAGAACTTTATTTTAGAACAGTTCAGCCTTTGATATCCTAATTGTTTATTGTCTTTAGTTTATTTTTTGCATTTTGTCTTTTTCCTAGGGATCTCCAAGAGCTTGATGACAGCACTCAACTGCCTCTGCTTTGCCACTTTTCAGAAACCGCTGAGGGCCTCACCACCATTCGAGCCTTTCGGTTTGTACATATGTTCCTGATATCGCAATTGCTCATTTTACTTAGTTCAAGTAATAAACAGAGAGTTATGGAGAACCCAGTCTGTGCTCCAGGCAGTATAGACCTGTGAGTGTCATGACAAATTGTCTATTGACATTCCTCCAAGAGCCAAAGATGTTGCAGCTTTCATAGTGGTGCCCAGCCAAAGGTAGAGTGAAATATCACCAAACTTCCAGCAAAACCTAACTCTGTGTAATTTTGATGGACTAGGAAGGAGTGAGGACAGAAATGGCCTAGGAGAGATGGCTGTGTGTTGTTTAACATTTTGAGGTTTGCGACAGATAAAAAGCATTTCTAGCACACTCATCCAGTACGGAGGGGACTCAAAATTGGGCAGGGCATTGAATGACAGTGTCAGTATTCAAAAGGATAATGAAGTCTAAAATGATGAGCCTAATTTAATAAGATGAAATTTAATAGAGATAAAGGTAAAAGTCTATATTTAGATTTAAAAAAACAAATGAAAGAAGCATAGAATGTGGATAGACAATATTTCTTATGGAACAGTACCTTTTTTTGAGATGTGGTGAAAATCTATGATTTTAGTGGTGTAAGGAACTACTTTCTCAAAAATTTTACTCCACCAATGCAGATTGCCTCTGGCACTAAGAAGTTACGTGATTTACTCAGAATCAGACTGCTTTAGCATTTATTTCTGTTCACCTTATTAAATATGGCTGCATATTTAGTCGGTTAAGTGTTTTGAAAAATCTTAAAGTGCTTACATAAATGTCAATTATTCTTATCATCACGATCATTACTGTAATTATCTACTACTCTGTACTACTGGAAAGCATATGGGGATTTGGGGAACTCTAAGCTCAATATAATTAAACTATTTTACATGGCAACAACAACAGAAAAATATGTTACTTAGATTTGGGGGCTGCCTTCAAGGAGAGTTAATGTCTGGAAAAAAGTGGATGGAAACCTTCTGGTTCCAGACTTCATCTGGAACATTTCTGGGATTCACAATTTTAAAGAGAAACTGAAAAAACAAATCCAAGGTAGGGAGAGAGAGGAGTTGCAACTAACTCTTTTAGTGAGATGAAGATCATGTCATGTTATATAAAAATACAAGTATCTTTGAAAGTTGTTAATAATATTTCTAATTATTTAAAATTTTTGAAATGCCTTATCAATTTCTACTATTAATTTTACCTGTATTCAGTATAGATAGGAAGACTTTAGTCAGGCTATTCCCCTTACCTCTAAAAGACTGAAGAGTTGAAACACCAATCTCTGAAGACTCTTCTGACTCTAAGCTTTTTTATATTTTATGTAGTAATTTGTACAACTTCCTAATTTTGCAGATGAGAAAATGGAAGCCCAGACAAGTAAAATGACTTGCTTTATAACTAACAATCAGTGAAAGAACCAAGAATCAAACCATCTTCTCCATTTCAATGTTTGCCACTCTTTCTGCTGCACCAAAGTCTGAGGTGCAATCATCAAATGAATTGGATGTGTATAAAAATGGCTTTATTAAATTACAAAAGTATAAATAAAAATCATAGGTCCTACCAATGGTTTTACCTTTACCAGTCACTCAGAGGATATAATTAGCTTCAAACTAAATCACTTAGTAAAAATGGAATAGTAAGAAAAGTAGCACTAAAGCACCTGCTCCTATAAACCTGAGACCCACTCTTCCACAAAGAAATACATCATCAGTGAAAAGAGAAGGGACCCGCAGAAAATGCATGGAGAGACATACATGTTGGAAACACCTATTGCAAAAGCACACATTTGTAGAGACAATTTTCCTTTGTTGATTCAAGGCTTCTGATGTTTGCTAGTGATATCATCACACTGCTCCCATCATGCTTGCTACACCAACTGGTCTCTGCCAGAATATCTGGAAGCTATTTCCCTCAACCTTGCTCTACTGGATCTTGATTTCTTGGTGGCCATTTCTCTGCAAGCTGCTGCCTCAGTAGGGGCAGAGGCTTCTAGGAATAACTCCCCCTGGATATGTACCCATGCAAATTCTCTCTACTTCCAGTTTCTGGCTTCAGCAATAGTGCTATTTCATCCTCATGAAAAGAGTAGACTCTGCCATATTCTTTTAGTTCATAAATCCAGAGGTTTTTTTCCAGCCTTTTTTTTTTCTTAAGAGAAGCAGCTCCATTTGTTAGTCATAAGACAAAAGCCATTCCAAAATAAATAAACAAAGATCCTTCTCTGCCTTTTCCCTTTATGGAATAGTATGTCTATTCTTGTCTAGTAGGTCTTGCACAGGAAAAGTGGCAGGGTCCTTCCACCTAGCTAATATCCTCAGGCTTCTTCTTTTATTTGGACTGAACTCCTGGTCATTGGATTTGGGTCTCTCTGAGACCTTATTCTGGCTTATGTTAAGAATTCTCTGCTCTTTCTGAATTTATTTTCTAAGGCTAGTCATTATTCATGTAGCGGTTACTTGCCTAAGAATGCTAAGCAGCTGTGGGGGTAAACCTCGCCTCTTTCTCCTATATAGATAAATAGACAGAGGAAAGGCAGAAAGACAAAGATAAGACCCAGAGAGAAGGTCATTGTCCCTCTTACCTAAATAGCCAGATGCTTTGCCTTTCATGTATAGATCCTTGCAGAATTTTAGATGCTTATATGCCAGGAACTATACTGTTTGTTTATTTAAAGTCAGAAAAGGCTTTCGATTCATCCTCATATCTGTTATATCATTGCTTTCTGTTAACTTCCCTTTATTTAAAGGATCTGACTGATGAAGACAAAGCTGGACAGGAAATACAGTTAAGACACGACTACACTCAACTTTACGTATAATAAAATTTTTGCATCTGCCCAAAAAACTGTATGTAGTATGTATACTTTCTGTATCAGGAACATTTTCTCTGTGAAAGTGTGCAAATTTTCAAATTTATATTTGAAACGAGCTGTAGGTATTATTTTTCCATTTCAATCATGGTTATCACTCATATATGATAACCATGTTAATGATAGAGCAACACTATATTCAAAACTCCTTTGTTCACCAGAGAGAGATATATTTACCAGAGAGTTATCTTTCCAAATGGTTACTAATCAGTGGATATTAGCTTTCCAAGAAAACCTCAAAGCTCTAGAGACTGTGGGTAGCTTGAAAGAAAGGAACAGATAGATAATAATGATTACTGACATTTATATGGAGTTTTAAAGTTTACTTTTTTTTAAAACAACCCTCTCTATTAAGTAGCACAAGTATTACTTTTTTTTTACAAATGAGGAAACTGAGGCTCAGTGACATTAGATAGTTTGTTCAGGGGTAAACCTGGACGTAGCGGCAAGAGCCAGGTTTTGAATTCAGACTTTTGAATCTAGAACCAGTTATCTTTTTATTTTATCACTCTGGCTACTCTTAGTAAAAATTGAGGTTTTCCAGAAGGTACCATTTCCATAGGTACTAGTCACTGAGGCAGAATTTTACTATTACTCTTCCAAAGAGAAGTTTTCTTTTCAAACTCAAAAATTCTTGTTAGCTATATGGAAGAGTAAAGTCTATTTGCCTTTTGCTCCTGTTGCTTCTAATCCCATAAAAACATTAATCTAACAGCAAAATTAACTAATAACTTGCCTTCCATCCAGAGTGTGCTGCCCTTTATTCATATGGGGGGATCCTTTAGGATGTGTTTAGAAATGTGAATTTAATAAACTTTCATACTTTCCCCAGCATAAGACCCAGAGTGAACTAGAAAAATGTATTGGCACAGTCCTGCTATTGGTACAAAAATCCCTGGGTTTTGGTACTGTCAGGAATCAAATGTATCCTTTTCCACTTTTTCATTCAAACCACTTAGATTTTTCTGGTGTCTTGGGGTTCCGTTGGGAAAATAATATTTACTGATTATACTTTTAGCCTTTCCCTGTATTCCAAGTTTGTAGTAAACTAGAATGAAACATTGAACTCCCTCAAGTAGCTCAGCAAAGTATCATAGTTAAATTAGACTAAGATTTTGGTATCCTTTCCTATTTTCTGTCTGATAGAATAAAGGTCTAGGAATGTTCAAAAAGATGAGCTGGATGTGGATGAAAAGATGCAGATTGAGTGTGTCAAAGTTTCCATTAGAAAAACAAAAGGTTTCTTGCCAAAGAGAAACACACAGAAAGAATGTTCACTGCATTTTCATCCCTCCCCACTCACTGCTGTGTCAATCGTTGCCAAATCCATTTATAAATGGTTTAAGAGTGCAACTGAGATAGTACCACAAAACTTAAGAAATACCAAGGAGAGGAATACTGTCAGAAAGGGCACTTTTTAAAGTTGTTCATCGTGATGTTATTGGCTTTGTTTCAACTTAATTGGAATTAACTGTTACCATTGGGGAGAGGAGTGAGGTGGTACATAGCCCCTACTTCTAACATTTTGTTATGTTCTAATAGTTTTGAGGCAGAAAAAGATACAAATTTTGTCACCAGTTGAATAAATGAGCTTCCCCCTCAAATCATCAGGAGAAATATGTTCTGGGAGCCACATTTTATAAAAAACTTTAAGGCACTGGAGCATGTCAAGAAAAAGATCCTGGAAACCTTGACAGAGGGTCAGTTAAGGGAACTAATGATGTTTAGCCTGGAGAAGGGAAACAAGGGGGTTCGATGAAATAATCTTTTGCGATCTCTTTCCAATTTATGTTCATGATATACTAGCCTCCTAACTCACCTGTGTCTTAAATCTTTCCACTCTCCAATCCATCTTCTGCATAAACAAGAGGACATGATAGTTGTCTTCCTGTGTTTAGTAGACTTTCATATGGATGAAGTATCAGACTTGTTCTATTGAGATCAGAAGACAGAACTAGAAGCAACAGACAGAAATCACACAAAAGCAGATTTTATCTTCATATATGAAAATACTGAACAACAATTCACAATGGTGTATTGAGCAATGGTGGAATTTGTTTTGTTTGATTATACATATTTGTTAGAGATTTTTTCTGAGGGACAGGGGATAGCAGAGAGAGAAAATAATATTAATTGAAAGGAATTTTAAAAACAATTAAGAGTCCAAAACTGCAATCCAACAAAAGCTTTCTTGGGAAGTAGTTTCTCAAAGACCTATACACATATCTCTGAATGATTGCTTCTTGGCATGCAATAAAAGTAATTCTGGTTCAGATATGGGATGGATGAGATGATCTCTGAATTCTCATTAAAAATAGAAGAGTAGAAACAAACTATAAAAAGTCTTGATTTTTCAGCTTTGGGCTCTTATAGTAATGTGGTTCTTTCATTTTCCTTTATCTCATCCACCAACATATGAACATATAGAACATGTCTTAGTTACATAAATAACTTAATTACATGTGTAACATTCAGATTACATATATATATAATAGAGTAATATGATAATTTAGTAACAATCAAATGTGCACTGAGGCACATTTGATTAGTAGAAACCAGATATTGTTGACTTACTGAATTATTCTGTTTTCTCTGACCACCTACATTGACCAAGTAATTAGAGTTTGTCTTACATATATGACATCAGTGTAGTTGGATGAGCAAGGAGGATAGATATGCTGCAAACCTCATGAGCTACTCTTTGATCATAAGATATAAATAATGGATTATCTCAAGGTCTTATATTTTTAAAAATGTCTTGTACTTCTGGAATGGTCAGATAGGAATACCTCTCTGGCTTTAGGATATCTAGCTTATTTATTTCAACATAATCCTTAAACATGAAGTCCGTGCAAAATGATTCATGGCTGCTGAGGTTGTACAAACCTCACTACTTTGATTTGGCATTTCATCAAGATCTGAACCAGTTTTTGTGATTGTATTATGCAGCCCTGCTATTGTTGCTATTGTCAGGGGAAAATAATGGAAAAATGAAAAGAAACTATTTTTGTAATTTAGGGAAGATTTATTACCACATAGCATGACTTTTTGTGAGAGAATGGAACACATGTTCAAATGAATAAGGTTTTCATTAACAGCTTCGTTTGTAAATCAGGTTATGGAGAAATTATCTTGAAAACTTTGAACCCAAAATGAACAAAGTTCATCACAGATAAATATTTAAATTATCTGACCAATTCATTTTTTCATATACTACAGGAACAATATAGGTCACTGTAAGATCCAAAATTATTTTTAATAAAAATGACTCAGTTTTGTAAAATCGTAAGATTTATTGATGGAAATTACTTCAGAGGTCATCTACTGAGATAAAGTCCAATATAGTAAATAAATACTTTAAGAGCAAAAGAAAAAAAAGATGTCTCCAAAAAGAAAGGATGCTATAACAACCACAAGATCCCCTGAGTAAAACTTGAACCTGCAAGAAACTTCAAAGTGGTGAATTAGAATTCCCAAAGTGGGAAGTTCTGGCACATATAAAACTACAATTAAAATCAGTGAAACAAAACGTAAAAAAAGGAATGACATGAATCTTGATAGCTTAAAATTGTAGCTAATCTGCTGGTTCAGGCCACACTTGTTTCCACATGATGGGGGATCTATAACCACTCAAAAAAGTTTGGCCTGACAATCCAACCAGGAATTGCCAAATGGATGAAGAATATCTATTTCATATGATCAGTAGTACTTTTCCATTGGTATATATGTCTGGAAAAAACGAATACAAATAGATAATGAATTGAGCTCAAGGTTGACCAGAAACAGGATAGCAAGCTACATTATAATGCCTTTGGGAGTTGCAAAGCAATGTGGAAACAGAGACCCATAGTTTTAATACCAGTATTCTTCTTGTACTTCTGTCGGGTAGCTAGATATGGAATGTTTCCAAAGAAATAAAAAATATTATCACATAGAGTGGAAGTGGAAAGTTGCATGGTAGATCTGAGAAGATATACATCAATAATGAACAACTTCAAAAAATAGAAAAAATATTAAGGAAATATATGATAGGAAGCAAAGATGGTCTAGCCAGTTTTGTGTCGAGGATGAGGAATAATGGGTTATTTTCACAACATCAGAAGACAGCAAGGAAAGCCTCCAGGAAACTTTTGGGAAGACATAGATAAGTGTCTACTCACAGTAGAGGAAGGTAAAGATGGATTGCAATCTGTATCATTGAAGGGAACTTCCAAATCAATGAGATAACAGATATATTTGTGAATCTGATTTGTTTTATTCTGTATTTCCTTATTTATATATTCATGTCCTCTTCAATGGAATCTAGGCTCCTTGAAGGCAGGAATTTTTTCCCTCTTATATGGTTAACACCTGGCTTAGTGCCCGACACATACTAGGTATATAATGAATGTTTGTTGATTTAATCATTCATTATACAACAAAATTAATACTACACCCATTTATTTAACATATCAATAAAATTAATGAAAGAAATATGAAAATAAATATAGGCCTATTTAGAGATTAAAACACTTTCATAAATGATGACTAGGTCAGAGACAAAATCAAAGGAACAACAAAAATATAGCAAATATGACAATAGTAATTATATATATGTAAATTTGTATAATACCACTTAATTGGTCTTCAGAGACAAGTTTTTCCTAAACATTTGCAAGGGAAAAATAACTGTGACTTGAGAATACACCTAAAACTTTAGAAGATAAGCAATTAATAAATCCAAAACAAAGCCTAAAAGGAAAATTTTAATATTAAAAGAGAAAAGTATATTTAAACAAAAATTAAAGATACAATCTAAAAAGCAATTAAATGGTAGGCCATTAACTTTAATTTGAAAAGGAAATTGTTTATACAATCTAAAAAGCAATTAAATGATAAGCCATTAACTTTAATTTGAAAAGAAAATTGTTTAAATAAAAAATGAGGAAAAATTACAACAAATGGTGAGAAGAAATTTTAAAATGTCAAAAATATTATACATAAGTTACATATCACAAAATAAAAATTAAAATAAAATTAATTATCTACAATTATAAACACCCAAATTAACAAAACAGAAACAAGCTATAATTGAAATGCCATGAAAAAAATTCAGAATCAGATGAATTCAAAGGTGAGTTATATAATAATTTAAAGATCTACTAATCTTTCTACTACAAGGCACCACATTACCTGATTTCTTCTATATGATATATGTGATATATGATATGATATATCACATAGATATATCTATATCTATGTGATAAATATTTTTCCTATATACAACACAAGGAAAGATAAAGCAGAAGTTAGAACTATAGACCACTGTCATTGATCAATATATCAATTGATACTGATATGAAAATGCTGTAATTTTATTGGTATAGTGTCTCTGAGACTGAGTACTCTTTCCACAAATATGAATCACTCTAACTTAGAGAGTTTCAGCAAAATACAACTGCAAAATAATCAACATTGCCCTATTTTACTTATTTGGAAAATACTTAGAAATGCCACTTAAAATAACCATGAAATATATTAAATACTTAGTAGTTAACTTAGCAACCCAGAAGAGGGGCTTATTTTAATACATCTATGAATTACTTTTTGTACATAAATATCGAAATAACCAGATTGATATTTGATGTTCATGGCTATACTGTGTTAATAAGGATTGCAGTAATATCTAAATTAATTTATAGATTTAATATTTGTAGTTAACCTTTAACTCTCCCTATAACATATTATATCAATCAAAATACAAATGGGATGTTTTATATCATTAGATAAAGCTATAAAATAATTTATAGGGAAGTAATTGGCCTGAACGATCCAGAATAAAAAAATAGACAAAGAGATCAGTACACTAGGTTATTTAGTAAAATTTAGAGGAAAATCTCCTACACCGGTGTATGAGCAGTAAACACAGAATTGTAAATTACTCAATATAGAACTCATTACTCAATAGCTAGGGAAACGGTCCAGTTTGCTGAAAGATGTTTCCATCAAAGTTTTATACTTTATGCCATGATAAATTCCAAGTAGATATATAGCCTAAACATAAAAATCATATTATAAAAACTAGAGGCAATAATAATGTTCTTTCATATTTATAGATATGGGGGAGGGAGGTATCCTTAACTGAACACGATATTGAGGATATTCTAAAAGACAATTAGACAATTTCAATTTTACAAAAATAAAAAGTTTTTGTACAAATAGCTTTGCAAGCAAGTATAAAAAGTAGTGATTCCCCCCAGTTCAGATGGGGACAGGAGGGGGTAGTCTTTGCATTAAACAGACATTCAAAACCTATTGAAAGCTAAATAAATTTGTCGGCCTTTGTGACATTTAGACAAGCAATTAAAAGATTAAAAACAAAGTTTTCAAAATAATAAAAATTATCAGGATCTATCTGAAGGTATTCAAAATCACTAACATTCAAATAAATGCTCATTTAGAAACTCTAGTTGGCAATGATTGTAAAAATTTTTTTAAAATCAATATTAGAGAAATAAGAGGAAACCAACATGTTAATTTTCTGTTACTACTGTTGGAGCCAAAAACTGGTCACTGGCAATTAATAATAATAGTCTTTATGAAAGCAAAGACTTGAAAGTAAATTGTATCTAACAATTGAAGAATTCTCTTTAAAAAATTGTGGCATATGAACATATCAGAATATGACTTTGCTTTAAGGAATGATAGATATGAAATTTTTTTTTCAAAGAATACTTACAGTAAGTGATACAGAGTGAAGAAAAAAAAAAGATCCAAAAGAATAACTCATTATAATTATGTAAATAAAGACCACCTTGAAAAACAAAGAACTTTTGGTTCAAAATGATGGATGATGGAGCTATCTCATTAAAATTAAAACAAATAGCTTAACCAAATATATTTGATACTATATAACATTTAACAAAAGTTATAGAGTATTATATATAGCACATATTTGATTAAATTTTAAAATTATATGATTGCACATTGTTTTGTGCATTTGAAGTCATTTGAAGTCGCCTTTGTGTGTGTGTATGTGGTTTTGCTTATCTCTTTTCAAAGACTGTATTTTTTTGTTTTGTTAAAAACCAAATTTGCCAGTTACAAAAAGCAACTATCTTCTGAAAGTTCTCTTTTCTCAGTTAGAGTGAAAGAAAGGAATATCTGTTTGCACCCTCTGTATTAACACTACAGTAGAGCAGTAGCAGTTGACCTTTATTTTAAGTAGGAGTCCGCTTATTATTTGCTTTATCTCCATTAATTTGTCACTATGTTGAGCAAGCAGTGAAGTAGTAGCAAATGACTGTTTTTTATTATTTCTGCCATTGTGTGGATAACATCATAGCATTTTTTTTTTGTTTTCTGCAGGCATGAAACCAGATTTAAGCAACGCATGCTAGAGTTGACAGACACAAACAACATAGCCTATTTATTTCTCTCAGCTGCCAACAGATGGCTGGAGGTCAGGACGGTACGTTCATTTCATGATTTCGAAATGGAAATCAAACAGAAATGGTCTAATACAAAGAGGGAGGCAATTGTAAGAACCTATCTCATGCTGATATTCAGCATCAATTTTGTGTTTATCTATCCTTTAAAATAGGCCAGGTTAGTTTATGTTTTACATGAAATTTGTCATATTATCCCAGCTAATGGCAAGACAAATAACCCCCCAAAAGGCTGTGTCACATTTGCCTTTTGATTACATAAGTTAATGGAAGGGCAAATATTTGTATACATTCAGCAAGAAAGGACTATTCATTCACCTGCCTAAATATGATGAGTGAACACATATATTTATGTTCCCTACTGCATTGTGCTAGCCTGACAGATACATTTCATTTTCCATCATCTATTCTAATGGAAGGATGTTGTTAGCTTTAGTAAATCTATGATTCCCTCTTTCTCTGTTAGTGATGCTGCTCATTCTGTGTTCCTCATCATGTATTCACGTCCTTTGCTTCTCTCTCTGTCTTTTCTACTCTTTCATCTTTCTCTGTTTCTGCTGTTATTTAAGAAGCATCCTCTTCTCTAGCCTGGCTTTCAGAGGACTAAAACTCAGGTTCTGTATAGTTAAATGCAATGGAATCCTGGGGAGGATTCTTGCACTGGCCCCAGTTGGAAAACCTGTCTGGGAGAGGGAGAGAGAGAGAGGAGTTAGAGTACAGGTGGGCACTGAGGCTAAAGGAAGATGGTGCATCTGCCACAGTGAGAATCATTCCTCGGCATGAAATATGAAGAGAGTTGCTGAAGATAGTGATGGATTTGGTTAAAGAGTTTTAAAATGTCTACATTTGAAAAAAAACAACATGCTCATCTACTCATTGAGCAATATGTTCATTTAAAAGTATTTTGGCCAATATTCTCTCCATTGAATCTTAGCTATGCCTAGTTTTAAATGAATTAGTCCTTTCTATAAAGATTTAGGAGTGAAGAAATCGGTTGGAGCATAGACAAGGCTACCTAAGATAGAATGGGTTTAGTTGTTTCACAAATATATTGAATGATGCTAAACTTGGTAACTGAAGTTCCTCCTAGTGTCCCATATTCCCTCCCTCTGTTGACACACATTCCCTGCTGAGCAAAAAAAAGTGACCAATACCACTCAGTTTCACAACATTTAAATTAATGTCTGGCCATCACCATGCAGCCTCTTCCAGAATAAATGGAGAAGGGAAGACTCCCCCCTGAATGACCTTTGGATATTAAAAATGGATATTTTCCTAATTTCCCATGCAGAACCTGGATTTTCATTTGGGTGTTAAATTTTTCATCCTCTCAGAAAAAATAATCTTTCTTCTTAAAAATTAAATTAAACTCTCTAAAATAGTCAAGTAAAATTATGCTACTAGGAGGCAATGGAAGATTAAAAACAGCCTTAACCTGTTTTCTCCAATTCATTGAAGAACAAATCTATTTTGAAAGGCACAAGTTTATTTACTTTGAACTTGAGGTGAGTGGGCATTGACTAATATCATGGGTTTCTGCCCTTCAGTACTTCCTGCAATCAGGGTAATGGATAAGTGTTTAATATGAGCCTTGAAGGAAAGCATGCATTCTGTCCTCATGACCAAAAAGGAAGATATTAGTGGCTGAAATCTTCCAAGAAAAGGGAAGTCAGGCAAAAGTGCAAAGGGAAAGCAGTCATAGAAAAAAAATAGCTCCTTACACCCAACATCCATATGGAAAAAATAGGATACCATTAGCTGGAAGTGAAAATGCTTATTTGAGGCAACTTTTTGCTAAGTGGGTCCTTCAGACAATGGTTAAAGGTACTTTGTGTATCTACATTCAATTAAAATGAAAATGCTCCTTCCCTCTCTCTGTCCCTCTCCCTGTCCCTTTCTCTCTCTCTGTCTCTCTCTCTGTTTTTCTGTCTTTGTCTCTGTCTCTGTCTATCTCTGTCTGTCTCTGTCTCACTCTGTCTCTGTCTCTCTCTCCCTCTCACACACACATTGGCATACACACAAACATACACATATATGTGTATATATTTACAAATATGTGTTTATGTGAAAGATTATTTATTGTTCCTTGTATCTTACTCATAGTTAGTCCTTAATACATATTTGCTGAATTTAATTGAGTAATGAATAGCCCTCTGATATTATTTAAATATATAATATGGAATAACTAACATGAGCATAGAGCACTTATGTGTCTGTACCAACATAGATCCATGGTAGGAACTATCCCCTCCCTGATAAAAGCTTTTTTTGTGATGACTGCTATGTCTAGGTCTTGTCCTACAATCCTTTCATCGTTCTCCAATGAACATGATTTTAGTCATCCTGTAGACCATCTCCCCAAACTGGCTACTTATCTGCCCAATGACTGTGGTGATTAGTCAGGTTACCAACTCGATTAACGCAGTCCCACTATCCTTGGTGGAACACTACTATTGATTTCAGGTTGAGTGTATCGCAGCTAAACTTATTTCTCTTACCCCTCTTTTAAAAGTCCTCATCCTGTCCTCTGTTAAAGTCCTTACATGCTACTTCATGGCATGAGAGCAAATTTATATCTTATTATAGAAACTGGAGGTGGAAAGTATTTCAGAGGCCAAATAAACCCAAATATGAAAAAAACCCCTATTATAACATATCAACAAGTGGTTCAAGACCTTCAACAATAATAATAACTCAAAGAAAACAGTTTCTTGATTCTTCTCTTACTGGCTATAAGGCCCTTGACAAGTCATCACAGCTTTTTGACTCAATTTTTACATTTTGAAAATATAAATTTTTATTTTCCAGATTACATGTCAACATACTTTTTCAATATTTTTCTGATATTTTGCAATCTATGTTCTCTTTCTCCCTCCCACTCCTTTTCACTCCTCAAAAGAGCAGGCAGTATGATATATCCTGTGCACATATTATCAAATAACACATATTTTCATGTTCCTCATGTTGTGCAAGGAGGCACATATTGCTTACACTAGAGAAAAACTCATGGAGAAATAAAGTAGAGATTGGTATGCAGTTGGAGTCTGTCTGCTCCTGTGGCAGTGGATATCCTTTTCTCGTCATGAATCTCTTAGAGTTGTCCTGGACCTTCCTTTGTTGATAATAGTTAAGTCATTAATAATTGACCATTATACATTATTGTTACTGTTTACAATGTTTTTCTGGTTCTGCTCACTTCATTTGGCACTACTTCATATAAGTCTTTCCAGATTTTTTTTTTAATGATCATTTTGTTTGTCATTTCTTATGGTACTGTAGTATTCCATTACAAGCATGTATAACAATTTGTTAAGCCATTCTCTGATTCATGGACACCCCTTCAGTTTCAAGTTCTTTGCCACCACAAAAAGAGCTAAGATAAATATTTTTGTACAGGTATGTGTTTTTCCCTCTCATTAATTTTTTAGGGATACAAACTTAGTAGTGGTATTGCTGTTTTAAAGATGCACAGTTTAATCGACTTTTGGGTATTGTTGCAGATTGCTCTCTGGAATGATTGTATCAGTTCTCAGCCTCATCATCAGTTTATTAGTGTCTCGATTTTTCCACATTGCCTCCAAAATTTATCATTTTCCTTTTTGGTCACACCAATCTGAGTGATTTGGATCATTTATATATGACTAAAGATATTAATTTCTTCATCTGAGAATTGCTTGTTCATATTCTTTGACTATTTGTCAATTGGGAAATGCTTTGCATTCCTATAAATTTAACTCAATTCTCTATAAGATTTGAGAAATAGTGCCTTTTATTCAGAGAGACATGCTATAAAGACTTTTTTCACAGCTTCTTTGCCCTTTAACATTGGCTGCTTTGATTTTGTTTGTGCAGAAGTTTTTAAATTTACCATAGTCAGTTATCTTTTTTATATCTCATACTGTTCTCTATGTCTTGTTTTGACGTAAATTCTTCCCTTTTCCATAGTTCTGGCAGGTAAACTATCTTGTGCTCCTCTAATTTGTTTATAATATCAGTCTTTATTCTTAAATCATGTATCCATTTTGATTTTACCTTGGTATATGGCATGAGGTGGTCTATGCCTAATTTCCAACATACTCTTTTTCAGTTTTCCCATTAAGTTTTTTGTCAAATAGGAATTTCTTCTTCTAAAAGCTTTTCAAACGCTAGATTACTATGGTCGTCTACCCCTGCATATTGAGTGCCAAATCTATTCCATTGGTCATCCACCCTATTGCTTAGCCAGTACCAGAATGTTTTTGATGGTTACAGCTTTTTAATATAATTTGAGATCCACTATAGCTTTTTTTTTTTCATTAATTCCCTTAATATTCTAGGTCTTTTATTCTTCCTGACCAATTTTGTTAATTTTTTCTAGTGTGGTGAGATAATCTTTGGGTAGCCTGATTGGTATGGCACTAAAAAAGTAAATTAATTTAGGAAGAATTGTCATCTTTGCTATATTGGTTCAGTCTACCCTTGAGCAAATGATGTTTTCCAGTTGTTTAGATTTGACTTCATTTGTGTGAAAAGTGTTTTGTTGTTGCAATCATATAGTTCCTGTATATGTCTTGGCATATAGATTCTCAGGTATTTTATATTGTCTACAGTTATTTTAGATAGGATTTCTCTTTCTGTATTTAGCTGTTGGGTTTTATTAGTAGCATAGAGAAATGCTGATGATTTATGTGGGTTCATTTCACATACTGCAACTTTGCTGAAGTTGCTAATTGTCTTGATCATTGACAAAGAATGATAGCATTATTTCCTCATTGGCTATTCTAATTCCTTACATTTTTTCTTCTCTTATTGCTTTAGCTAACATTTCTAGTACAATATTAAATAGTTGTGTGATATTGGACATCCTTTTTTCACTACTGACCATATTGGGATGGTTTCTAGTTTATCCCCAACTTTGTAAAATGTAACCAAACATTTTACAGATGTTTGCTGATTAATTTTTGATAGATACTATTTATTATTTTGAGGAATATCCCATCTATTTCAGTATTCTGTGGGGTTTTAATAGGAATAGGTGTCTTATTTTGTCAAAAGCTTTTTCTGTATCTATTTAAAAATTTAATTTTATTATGGGTATGGTCAATTATGTTGTTAATTAATTTTTCTAATATTAAATCATTCCTGCATGCCTGAAATAGAACCTATCTTGTCATAATATATGATCCTTTTGGTATACTGCTATAATATACATACTAGTATTTTGTTTAAAATCATTTGTGTTAATATTCATTAGGGATATTGGTCTATATATATTTTCTGCTTTTATTCTTCTTGGTTTAAGTAACAGCACCACATTTCTGTCATAAAGGGAATGTGGTAGTTCTTTCCTCTATTATTTTTCTGAATGGTTTATGCAATATTGGAATTAACTGTCTTTAAATATTTTGTGGAATTTGCTTGTGACTCCATCTTGCCCTTGGGCTTTTTTCTTAGGGAGTTTATTGATGGTTTGTTCAGTTTCTTTTTCTGAGAAAGAATTGTTTAAATGTTTGATTTCCTCTTTTGTTAATCTGGGCAATTTATATTTCTTCGAATATTCTCCTGTTTTATTAGATTGTCAGATTTGTCATATAATTGATCAAAATAACTCCTAATAATTGCTTTAATTTCCTTTCCATTGTTTGCAATCTCTTTTTCATTTTTTTAATGCTAGTTATTTGGTTTTCACTCTTCTTTTTTGATCAAATTAATGAATGGTTTAACTATTTCATTGATTTTTTTTATAAAACCAACTCTGTCTTATTTATTAGTTTAATGGTTTTCTTACTTTCAATTATATTCATCTCTTCTTTGATTTTTAGGATTTCTATTTTGGTGTTTAGTTGGAGGAGGTTTAATTTGTTCTTTTTCTAGATTTTTTAGTTGCATTCCCAATACATTGATCTGTTCTTTCTCTGTTTTGTTGTTTAAAGATATAAATTGTTCCCTTTGTACTGATTTGGCTGCATCCCAAATATTTTGATATGTTTTCTCCTTGTCATTCTTTTTAATGAAATTGATCTTTATTTCTGTGATTTGTTCTTTGACCTACTCATTCTTTAAAATAAGGTTATTTAATTACCCATCAGTTTTAGTTTTTCCTCCTTCCAATCCTTTGTTCAGTTTAATTTTAATTGCATTATGGTCTGAAAAGGATGCATTTAATGTTTTTACTTCTCTGTGTTTGGTTGTGAGCCTTTTATGTCCTCTTATATAATCAATTTTTTGTGGAGGTGCCATGAATTTCTGAGAAAAAAGTGTATTCCTTTCTGTTCCCATTCTGTTTTCTCCAGAGGTTTAGCAAGTCTAACTTTTCTAAAATTCTATTCACTTCCTTAATTTATCTTTTCTCGTTTGATTTTTCTAATTCTGAGAGGTGAAGCCTAAAGTTCCTGACTGATATGGTTTTATTGTTTACTTCTTGTAACTCATGTAGTTTCTCCTAAGAGAAATTTGGATACTTTGCCATTTGGTGATTGTATGTTTAATACTGATATTACTTCATCATTTTACAGTTCCTTTTATCAATGTGTAATTTCCTTCCTTATCTCTTTTTAATTATGTCACTCTTCACTTTGGCTTTATCTTAGATCATAATTATCACCTCTGCTTTTTTAACTTTAACTGAAGCATAGTAGATTTTGCTCCAGCCTTTTAACTTTACTCTATCTCCTTCTTTAACTTTGCCTCCTCACTTAAAGTGAGTTTCTTATAGGCAGCATTTTCTAAGATTCTGGCTTTTAGTCCACTCTTATCCTTTTATGTTTTATGGGTATGAATCTTGAAAATAAGATCATATGGCATATGGTACAGTATATTGAAAGAAGATTTTGATTTGAAAATGCTGGATTCAAGTCCCAGATCCTTCACTCATTAGTTTTGTAATCTTGAATAAATCACTCTCTGTCAACTGCAAGATGAAAATATTCTTGGAGTCTCATTATCCCCTGTTCATTTTCTATGTATTACAATTTTCTCTAGATATACTATCTAAACTTATTCACAAAACATAACTTTGAAAAAGTAATATAAAGTCTTTCTTCTCTTTGTTTTATAAATTTGGATTTTAACAAGAATACTTTGACTTTATTCAAATTTCTAGGTAGTTTGTTAATCTAACATCTCTCTGAAAATATAT